>NC_056739.1:108580270-108593221 GCF_019279795.1 Protopterus annectens
CCTAGCAGTGAGGTTGAGGCAAACAGTAGTATTCAAAATAAAGGAAAATTATGCAAATAGACTAGTAGAGGGGTAAAGTGAGATTTGGGGAATGTTTAAGGATTTTTATGAATGGTTATATTCTTTGGAAAATACACCCCTAAAGACTATGGATGAGATGAAGAGATTTATATGGCAGATGAGAAGTTTTAAACTAAATGACTAGCAGAAGGAACCTTTAGGAAAACTCATTACTTCAGTAAAATTAGAGAAAACTTTAGTGGGAATGGAGAACAAAAACACCAGGGACATATGATCTTCCAGTGGAGGACTGGTAGTTGGTAAAACAGGACTTTATTCAGAATGTAATTGTCATAATGGACAAACTATTTAAAGAATGGGTGACCCATGATTCATGGAGGAAGACAATCTGTGTAGTGTTTTTTTAAAGAAGAAAACATCTTTATTAAATTATCATTTATGACATAGGCAATCATACATTTATATAAATGAAAACAAATCTTATTGAGATAATCTTAGTTACAAGCATTAAACATCACCAACCATACTGACATAATTTTAGCTGCAAACATTATACATCACTTATAATCTACCCAATCATTGTTAAACATTACATAGCTCATTTAAATCCTGCCTTCTTTTAAACCTCATTCCTCCCCTGTATGTACTGTTCCCACATTTCCCATTTTTTCTATGTAAGTTACTCCTATCTTTTTCTAAAGAACCCAGTTCCAGTTGTTTTATCTCTGTTACTATATTCAATACTTCTAGTAAAGTTTGGTTTAGACTTTGATTTCCATTTTTTAGTAATTTGTTTTTTTGGCAGTCATCACGATTAGACTCAGCAAGGTCTTACTATGTCCAGCCAATTCTGATTCTATAGCATCACTCAGAAGAATAATTTCCTTAGATACACCAATGTGCTCACCCAGTATATCTGATATAGTAGTCTGCAGGAAATCTTTAAAGTCTGCTAACTTGTTACACTCCCAGAAAATATGTTACAATTACCTCTTTCTTCCCCATTACACCTCCAACATTTGCTGTCTACCTAAAGAAAAATTCTCTGGAGTCAACTTGGGATAAAAAATACCAATGTAAACATTTCCAAGCAAAAATCCCAATTTTTCTAGATTTTGTTGCATATTTGGGAGACATACATATATCGCCCCATTATTTCTTTGTGAATTGTTTATCCAGTCTCTCTTTCCAATCTTTTCTAATCTCCTCTGATTGATTATCATAGTTATCATGCAATATGTTATACTCTCTACTAATTGCTCCTTTTTTTAACAGCAGCTTCTATTCCAGATCCTACTCAAAACTTTACCAGTGCTGGTCTTTTGTTTAAGGACCCCCTGTTCATTTCTCTCTGCTTATACTCTGATATCAATCCTTGATAGGGAAGGCAATCTCTAACCTGTAGTCCAAACAAATTCTTGGAGTCTTCCCCATTATATTACCCTTCCCTCTCTAGTTATTTGCTCCCAATACCTTGGTTCCTTTGCTAATTTTCTCTAATAAATTCCAGTCCCCTCTTGCCAATTGTCTGTGTCCCCAATTGCAGTTATCCCTATCAGCCAAATCTCCTTTCTTCATTCCCATGTTGGTTTATCTCTTCGAATACTTTCTGCTACTTTATGAAAATGACATTCTGCATGATTATTGATATTCTCCTTAAAGATCTGCATACAAAATTCCAGTCTCTCCTTATTTCTTGAGCTTTTCCCATTTTATCATCATCCCTTTCCACTTTGAATTATAGGTCTCTGCTTATGCTATGTACAGAAGCCTTAACTGTGTAGCTCTTCAAATCGGGTAATTCCAATCTTCCTTATTCTATTGGAAAAATCAGCTTATCCACTTGACTCTTGCCTTCTTCCCCTCCCAGATAAAATCCTTTAGCATTTTATTAATTAATATCCAAAACTTCTCCTCTGGTTGATAAAAATATGCCTGACCTGTGTATAAGACTAAAGAAACTAAAAACATTTTAACTGCTTGAAAAGAAAGTCATACAGTATAAAATATTACTTTCAAGGAAAAAAAAGTTTTACTTACAGTTAACTTTCACCCTCCCTTAAGTATTTTTTCAAACATTAATGACATAAAGTAGGGCATATGCTTTAGCAAGTTTAGCAAAGTCAAAAAAGTCCAGTATTTCCAGATTTTCTCATTCTGTCATGTTTCACAAATATAATTATTGTTTTGCTATTCCTGTTCATCTCCAGCTCCTAAATCCTGTCTCTACTTCATTTCCAATGTACTCCTGATTCTTTTAGTGAACTCTTGTGTTTTTTTTTCCTTCTCTCAATCATTTTCTGTTGAAGTCCTGGAAAAGGTTTCATTGGCACAGTCTCTCTGTGATCTTTTTTTTTTTTTTTTTTTACCATAAGTACAAGAAGCAGAATTTCCTTCTGTTTCAACTCCTACTACTGGTAAGCTTGTATTTTTATTATCAAAGGTCCATGTTGTTTTCTCATAGCCAAGTTTGCAACATACACACAATTTTCCCTTTCATAACTCCTGCTGTGGAATAACAGTCTAGTTGCTTATTTGTGCTTTCATAAAATTAACACAGTCTGTTCTTTCCGGCTTCTCTGTCTGGTAGAGCAGAAAATCTCAGCTTTTCCCTATGTGCTCTGTCATCTAATTCTATTTTTTTAAACATCTCTTCTTCAGCAGTCTTATATTCAGTCAGCTTTTTCTTCATTTTGACCTCTGAATTTTGCAGTTTTATCACCTCAGCTGAATTATCTGTTTAAAGTTTCTTCCATTTTTTCAAGCCTTTTGTTATTTATGTTGATATACTCCATCAGTGTTTTATTTATTTTAATTATGTCTTTGTGCACTTGTCCTATACTTTCCTCTAGGTTACTGGAGGTCATGTCTGGGCTTGCACTACTTTTTGCTGAACAGTTGCAGTACTCTTCCCAGTCAATGTTTTTCCTCACCTTTTGTAGCTGATTTTCTTTCAGGTCCTCTGCATTTCTTTTTTCCTGGCAGTCCACTTATTAGCTAGTTACTGAAATTTACCCAGAAATATAAGTAGACTGTCTTTCTCTACTTAGTTTTTGTTTCATACTGGGAGAGCTAGACTTAAGCTGTTTCTCAATGTGTAACCATCTTGGAAGTCAATAATCCATGTAGTGTTGTGAAAATAGGACAGGGATTCCCTTCTCCTATCCTCCTACAGACCAAAATGCATATTAAATCATAATTATAAGATATGTATTGCATTTATGGGGAAAACAGTTGCTGGCTGGCTAGTTGAGGTGGTATATGGAAACCAATGTGGGTTTGTGGAGGGGTACAGAACCTTTGACAATATAATTAAAGCCATATTAATAATGAGAATGCAGAGGAGAAGATGGGGCCATTATTTATGTTAAGTCTGGCTGCTGAGATGGCTTTTGATAGAGTTAATTGAGAATATTTGTTTGAACTGTTTTTGCAGATGGATTTTCCAAAGACCATTGTAGGCATGCTGGAAAGACTATATGGTGGCTCAGATGCTTGTATAAAAGTAATGTCAAGATTTTCTGCAGAAATAAGGCTGTTTATGGTCTTGTGACCTGATACAGTCTTTCTCTCCTACTTTTACATTATATTTAGAACCTTTATCACCAATGATTGGGGGCTCAGATATAAAAGAGTGTAAGTGGCAAGCTTTACATTTAAAGATATCACTCTCATCATCTTCTTTTGGCTGTTCCCGTTAGGGGTCACCACAGCGGATCATCTGTTTCCATCTCTTCCTGTCCTCTACATCTTGCTCTGTCACACTAACCACCTGCATGTCCTCTCTCACCACATCCATAAATCTTATCTTAGGCCTTCCTCTATTCCTGTTACCTGGTAGCTTCATCCTTAGCATCTTTTTTCCCAATATACTCAGCATTCCTCCTCAGCACATGTCCAAACCAACTTAATCTTGCCTCTCTGCCTTTATCTCCAAACCTTCCAACCTGGGCTGACCCTCTAATATACTTATTCCTAATCCTGTCCACCCTCATCACATCCAGTGCAAATCTTAACATCTTTAACTCTGCCACATCCAGCTCTAACTCCTGCCTTTTTGTCAATGCCACTGTCTCCAATCCATATAACATAGCTGGTCTCACTACCCTCTTGTAGACCTTCCCTTTCACTCTTACTGGTACTCATCTGTCACAAATCACTCCTGACACTCTTCTCCACCCACTCCATCCTGCCTGTACTTTCTTCTTCACCTCTCTTCCAAACTCATCATTACTCTGAACTATTGATCCCAAGTATTTAAAGTCATCCACCTTCACCACCTCTACTCCTTGGATCCTCACCATTCCTGTATCCTCCCTCTCATTCACACACATATATTCTGTCTTAGTCCTGCTGACCTTCATTCCTCTTCTCTCTAGAGCATATCTCCATCTCTCCAGGGTCTCCTCCACCTGTTCCCCACTCTCACTACAGATCACAATGTCATCTGCAACCATCATAGGCCATGGGGACTCCTGTCTGATCTCGTCTGTCAACCTGTCCATCACCATTGCAAATAAGAAAGGGCTCAGAGCTGATCCTTGATGTGATCCCACCTCCACCTTAAAGGCATCCGTCACTCCCACCACAGACCTGACTGCTGTCACACTACCCTCGTACATATCCTGTACCACTCTTACATACTTCTCTGACACTCCCAACTTCCTCATACAATACCACAACTCCTCTCTAGGCACCCTGTCATATGCATTCTCTAAGTCTACAAAAACACAATGCAATGCCTTCTGACCTTCTCTGTACTTCTCCATCAACACTCTCAGAGCAAACATTGCATTGGTAGTGCTCTTCCTCGGCATGAAACCATACTGCTGATCACTAATCATCACGTCCCTTCTTAACCTAGCTTCCACTACTCTTTCCCATAACTTCATGCTGTGACTGATCAATTTAATCCCTCTGTAGTTACTACAGCTCTGCACATCACCCTTATTCTTAAAAATCTTTACCAAAACACTTTTTCTCCATTCCTTAGGCATCCTCTCACTTTCCAAGATTTCATTAAACAATGTGGTTAGAAACTCCACTGCCATTTCACCCAAACACCTCCATGCTTCCACAGGTATGTCATTTGGATCAACAGCCTTTCCATTCTTCATCCTCTTCATAGCTATCCTAACTTCCTCCTTGCTAATCCATTGCACTTCATGATTTACTATCCTCACATCATCCAACCTTCTCTCCCTCTCATTCTCTTCATTCATCAACCCCTCAAAGTACTCTTTCCATCTGCTCAACACACTCTCCTCACTTGTATGTTTCCCTCATTATCCTTTTATCACCTTTACCTGCTGCACATCTTTCCTAGCTCAGTCCCTCTGTCTAGCCAGTCGGTACAGGTCCTTTTCTCCCTCCTTAGTGTCCAACTTTTCACACAACTCTTCATATGCCTTATCATTAGCCTTTGCCACCTCTCTCTTTGCCATGCACCTCATCTCCTTATACTCCTGTCTACTTTCTTCATCTCTCTGACAATTACACTTCTTCTTTGCCATCCTCTTTCTCTGTATACTCTCTTGTACTTCCTCATTCCACCACCATGTCTCCTTGTCATCCTTCCTTTGTCCAGATGTCATACCAAGCACCTTTCTAGCCGTCTCCCTTACTAGCTCGTTGTAGTTACCCAGGTAGTTGGTAACTCTTCACTGCCACCCAGTGCCTGTCTTAACTCTTCCCTGAACTCCACCTCAAAATTACCCTTTTTCAATTTCCACCATTCGATCCTTGGTGCTGCCCTTACATTCCTCCTCCTCTTCTTGATCACCAATGTCATCCTACAAACCACCATCCTATGCTACCTAACTACACTTTCCCCAGTCACCACTTTGCAGTCTCCAATCTCCTTCAAACTGGCCCTCCTGCATAAGATATAATCCACCTGTGTGCATCTTCCTCCACTCATGTATGTCACCCTATGCTCCTCTCGCTTGTTAAAATACGTATTCACCACAGCCATGTCCATCCTTTTCGCAAACTCCACTACCATCTGACCTTCTGCATTCCTTTGCTTAACACCATACCTACCCATCACTTCCTCGTCCCCTCTGAAACCTTCACCAACATGTCCATTGAAATCTGCTCCAATTACCACACTCTCACCCATGGGTACAGTCATTACCACTATATGGATATTTTAATTATTTTAATTCATCCTGATAAAAGATTTGGAAGGACTGTGGGAGATTTTCAATCAGTTTGGTTAAACAGACACTTATAAATATGGAAAAGATGTGGGTGTGGCATTTAATATCACCCCAAATGCCCAACTAGAAGCAGATTACCTGTTTCTTCAGAACAGGGGTGAACTGAAATGCTTAGGAACATGGTTGACTAATTCTGTAAACCATTCTTTGGAAAATACTTTAGAATTAAAAATACGGATTATTAAGGGGTTGATTCAAAAATGGCGAGGGCTCATTTTGGACTTGGATCAAAGGGTACAAAGCCTAAGAATGGCAAACGTGATGCTACAATTGATATATACGAATCAATGTGGTTTTGTGAAGAGGAGGCAAACATTTGACAACATTAATAGAACAACGATGATCCAGAGGGAAGCAGAATGTAAGAAAATACCACTGATGTTGGTGGGTCTTGATGCAAAGAATGCATTCAACAGAGTAAGATGAGATTATGAGGGATTGGAGGTGAAAATTAAGTTGGGGGTACTCTCTGATAAGTTCTGTTTAAGCAGAGGAACCAGGAATGGGTGTTCTTTTTCCTCTTCGTTATTTGTATTATATTTAGAACCACTGGCAAATTAAACAAGGGACACAGAAATTCAAGGATATAATTGGCATGACAGTCAAGAAAAGTTGGCTTTCTTTGCAGATGATATTATTTTATACCTGATAAAACCAGGGAAAGACATTTCAGTGTTGTTGAACATTCTGAGACAGTTTCAAGTGGAAAGTGATGTCACTGTAACGGGGGGACGCTAAACAAACAATGAAAGACTGGAACTTTTGATGCAGATCCTTAAGGAGAATATCAATAACCATAAAGAATATTATATTCATAAAGTAACAGAAAATATTCTTAGAACTAAGCCAACACATAGATATGGAAAGGAGATTCTGCTAATAGGGATGACTGCAATCAGAGGTACACAGTATAGGCAAGAGAGGGATAAAATTTACTAGAGAAAAGTGGAAAGGAACCAAAGGTTTGGGAGCAAATAATCAGCGAGAGAAAAGTAATACAATGAGAAGAGGCCAGAAATGTATTTGGACTACAGGCTAACAAAGATTGATATCAGAGTATAGGCAAAGAGAAAGAAACAGGGGATCCTAAGTGAAAGGCCAGCACTGTTAAAGTTTTTTTTTTAGTAGAATATGGAACAGAAGCTGCTGTTAAAAAGGCATAATTAGTACTGCATATAAAATATTACATGATAACTATAAGAATCAATCAGAGGAAGTTAGAAAGGACTGGGAAGAGAGACTGGATAAGTAATTCACAAAGAAACAATAGGGAAATATATTTATGGTTCCCAAATATGCAACAAAGTCTAGAATATTTAGGATATTTGCCTAGACGTTTTTGCATAGGTAGTTTTATACTCTACATAGACTCTAAATAATTTTTTCATCAGGTAGATTGCAGACATTGTAAGTATGATGGGGAAGAAAGAGGTAATTGGGGAGATTTATGGGAATGTAATGAGTTGGCAGACTTTAAAAATCCCCTGCAAACTACTCTATCAGAAATACTGGATGAGCAAATTGGTGTAGCTAAAAAAAATATTTTTGAGCTGTGATATAGAAACAGCATTTTCTAGACACATTACAGCCTTGCTGATTTTAATTTTTGTTGCTGCCAAAAAAGCAATTGCTAGAAAATGGAAATTAAAGACTAAATCAACTGTACAAGACGTAGTGAATATACTAACAGAGATGAAACATCTCTCAATGAGATCTTTTGAAAAGGATAGGAGCAAATTACATAGAAAAATGGGAATTGTGGGAGCAATACAAGCAGAATAACATTATGGAGGAGGAATGAGATTTAAGGGAAGGCAGTAATTGAATGGGGGTATGTAATATTTGACTGATAATGGTAGATTATAAGTGAAGTACAGTGTTTGAGATTGAAAATATGTCAACATAGTTTGTTTTCACTTAATTGCATAGAAAAATGAAAACTTTGGGAATAATGCATTCAGAAAAATGTTTTGAAGGAGGAACTAGGTTTAAAAGAATGCGTGAATTGAACAGTTTATGTAATGCTGCAATGTTACTTTGATTATATGATACTTAACAATATGTGTAATGTATGTTTGTAAAATGTGAACTTGTTAATATGGTTTGATTATTTTTTATATAAATGCAAGTTTGCCAATGCCACAAGTGATAATTCAATAAAGATGTTAAAAAGAGCGTACAAAGCCTACAGATACTTGTGTGTCCCACATTCTATACTTGACATAGGCTTTTTGGTTTAAATTAAAAAAATGTTCTTTGATAGACTTAGCTATTTAATGAAAGAATTTGTAAGGGTCAGAGAAAGTGCCACATATGAGGATATACTGGTGGGGTGTCAATCTGGTCAGTTTTGTTAGTCTTCAAGCAACTATTTATAAGGCAGTCTGGAAAAGTATGATGTGTCTGAAATCTAGAGTATTACAGATAGAAAACTGGGTGGAGTACCTTTAAAAGGGTGGGAGAAATGGACAGTGTATTCTGAGTACAGAGACAATGAGACAAGATATTTAGCAGTTATGTAGAGAACCCATGTTTGAATCCTGATTAAAAGAGCTATTGCTGATCAGAGGTGTGGTTAATGACGAGCAACTGCAGAATTATAACTGAAGAAGGAGACAATACAAGTTGCAATTACAATACTGGCAATAGATAAGGGAGGAGAAGTGGTATTACATTGGAAGGAAGTTAAGATCAAGTTTAAATTTGCTGACAGAGAGGAATTTAAGTATGGGTTGCTGACACAACAACTTATGAAAAGACTTAGAGCAGGTGGGGGGATGGAGAACCAACCAGACTTGTTGCAGTTATTTCAGGAGGTAATGGAACCAAAGCCACCAAGGTCAGGGTTGATATGTATGCTGATTAGGGTTATGGAAATATTAGAAAGACCAGTCATGAGAAGGGGAAGGTTGACCAGGAAAGTATGTTAGAGGGATAGATAAGTATGAATAGGTGAGCGATAATGGTGGAAATTATGCAGGCAGTGATTAGGTCTAGGAAAGTTATGATTTTTGTATGCAAATACTTTTACACTCTGATTAAATAAGACATTTACTGTGGTAGATCATATACTTTGGGAGGTAATATGGGCCAGTGGGGGATGGACAACACAACTGGTTGGAAATGACATCATTTGGATGATTTGAAGGGGAAGAAAAAGAGCATCATGAATAGCACTGTAGAACATTTTGAGATTACAAAATATATTGTTGGGGCCAAGTATGGATTCAGGGATAGGTAGATCATAGGCATTACTCTTGACACTGGTAATGATATCAGAAGTAAGCCATTAAGTAAGTCACTAAGAGGTAATGGAAGTCAAGAGAAATGTCTTAGTTTAAGGAACTAGAAAGGCTATTCACTGAGCTGATGGTTGAGGAGGAACAATTGATATTGAACAGCCAGATATACAGAGATTTATGAGTTAATGGTACCCTTGGGTTAGATATCTGGAAAGGGGAAGGCGGTGATGAGAGGGAGTGGACACGGACTGAAAGGGTTGATTTGGTCTTGATATTTATAAAGGATGTTGAACAACTGGATTTGCTGAGAATGTTAGGGAGAGGGTTTTGAGTCTTAATGTTTCTATTTAGATGTGAGGATAATAATTACTGGATGGATGGTAGCATCCACAAATGGTTTCTGAAATATTTTTTTAGTTACTGGGATGTAGAGTAATGTATCACATAATTATAAAAGTTTAATTCATTACTATACTAAATTTCTCCAGAAAATGCTGCGGTTCTTGAAATCAGTCTTGCATATAGTTCCTGGTTAGTTTGTTTGAATTCTATTTTTTTTTCATGATTGTTGATAGTTTGTTTCTGTAAGTAAAACCTGATCATTTTTTTATATTAAAAAAAGACTTAGAATATGGTACAGTTCATTTTTGCTCAGAAGCAATAAAGTACACCCTGAAAATATAAGCCCCCAAGACTCTCTTTCTAAACCTTCACTTCTCTAACATATGCCTCTTTGCTGTGGGAACATTTTCCAAGTCTCTTAAGGGGTATAGCAATATTTATGTAAACATTTACATGTAAAAATTCTTTCATTCATTATTTTGTTGCATATTTAGGGATAAGTCATATTTTCATTCATCTTATCATCTGTAATGTCTCTATTTAACTGTTTATGCCATGTAATTTTTAATGTTATATTGTATTGTTTCTTCATCTCTACCATTGCCTTATATGATCTTATTACTTTTTCAGATCTACTATTTCTATTATGGCCTCAATTATAAAAATTGACCATATTGAGTTTAATAAATTTACTATCTAGCCTCCACACATCTTCCTTCTGCTCTAACATCAGAATTACAGGTTTATCTGAGTTCAATAACACCAAAGTTTTTCCAGCTTCACCCCATTTTATTACCTCATCTCCTGTTATCATTTGCTCCCAAAATTTTGATTCATTGTGTTTTTCCCAAATGCTCATTATATTTTGTATGTCTGCCTTTATATCACTATGTACAGCACACCCGATCAGTGCCATTTTATTTTTCCATGACTAATTTCTTTTAAGGTGTAGACATACTTAATAGTTTTGTGTATATAGGGTTGGACATAACAGTCTTTATATTTGTTTTTTTAAATTTGCACAAATTTCTACATAAAAGCCAGTTGCTGCCTCATTGGGCACTATATGTAGCATGCCTTTCCATTTGGGTATATATTCCAAGTCATGAATTATATTTATTGACTAAGCTGCTTGGCCTTAAAATATACCTCCTAATCTGGTAATCCCAAATGACCATGTTACTTTCCTAGAATTAGTCGATTCCCATCACACTATCTCTTTCTGTTGTTATCCCAAATAAACTCCTTAATGTCCTTCCTATTTAATGTCTCAGTGGTACATATAAGCCTGAGTCATATAAAAAAAGTAATCAATTATACTATGCATCTTGTTGCTATTATCTTCTTCTTTCTGCTTCTGTTGTTAACGTCCATAAATAACATTTTCTATAATCTTATAAACTTTTATTTACTAATCTTTTGTGTAATTTATGTCCCCATTTCTTTAGCTGCTTGCTCAACCTCCCATTTCAACCTAATTCTCGAGTATCTTGTTTGACAAGACCTCACAAAAAGGGAAGTTCTGAACCAAGTCCAGTGTTGGAGCATAATCCATTAATATAGCCTTACTTATACGCGGGAAATTAATCAGGTTTGTTGTAGTGAATGTCTTGATATTTTAAAGGCTTTCAACACACAGGACTAAAATATTCTATTTCAAAACATAGCCAATAGTGATAAAACTACCCAGTCACAAGGATGTCTACTTATTTAAGTCAGTGGTTTTCAAACTATCTGTGTTTTTAAGGACAGATTGTTTTTATTTCTGATCAGTCACAGACCTACACTTCTGTAAAACAACAGCAACAAACAGACTATGGTACTTAAAGATATACAATGTAGAACTCATGCCCCCTATATGACTTTTCTTGTGTGTCTACACTTAACTTTAAGATGCACAGTAACAATGGCCAAGACTGCAATGAAATAAATTAATTACGTGAGGGGTTCTAGATACCCTCAGATACACTTTAGAGCTTTTTTCCAATCTTGGAATCCAGTAATAGTCTTAACAAAAAATTTGAGCACAGAAATAAGTTCAGTCTTATCTTCTTTCACGGAAGAACTAAGTTGCTTTCAAAGTTAATGCTCAAAGCTAACAAAGGTAATACTACCAAATAAAGTGACATGCCCCCTTGTATCCATGTAAGCATTTGTCATACTGTTACCTCTGCAATCACTGCTTGAATCTAACTGAGTTCTGACTGAGAGTGCTACTGAAACAACTCAAACTATAAATTGATAAGTATATTTTATAGCACTTCTTTCCAAAGTATTTTAATTGCTTTTGCTTGATTTATTTAGATCATATTTGCTGGCTTCTGATCTGTGTTGAAAGTGTTATTTTTCTGAATGGAAAGTGCTATTTTCCCCCACCCTTAATCCTACTCTGTTAAATACTGGCCAAACAACGTGTGTGTTTTATCTGATTGTCTCAAGGCTTGCTAGTATAATTAAGATTCCCTGCTTGTTACCTCTGCATTCATTGCTTGAATCGAATTGAGTTCTGACTGAGAGTGCTACTGAAACAACTCAAACTATAAATTGATAAGTATATTTTTGGCACTTCTTTCCAAAGTTCTACTGTATTCTAATTGCTTTTGCTTGATTTATTTAGATCATATTTGCTGGCTTCTGATCTGTGTTGAAAGTGTTATTTTTCCGAGTTGATTTTTCCTCCACCCTGCCCTCCATATTGGTGTTTTCTTTTTATACTTGGTGGCTTTGCAATTGCCTGCCCCTACTGTATATTTGATCTGTGACACTCCTCCCAGTCTAGTGTCTTTAGCTCATTCTAAATAATTTGGAGAGAAAAAAACATTTTTTGCACTTTATTCATCTTACTGTGTTTGTGTTTTTTCCTACTTTATTGTTTATTTTGCTCTTGCTGCCTGTTCTTAAAAGTACTTAATAGCATTTATTCTGCTGCATTTTGTTGCTGCTTGTTGGTAGACGATTAAATTGTACACTCAGTCTAGTGTCTTTAGCTCATTTATATAATTGGAGAAAAATTTGCCATTTATTCATCTTACTGTGTTTGTGTCTGCATTGTTTATTTGCTCTTGCTGCCTGTTCTTAATTATGCTTTGCTTGAATGATTAAATGTCTGTTCTAAGCTTGTTAAC
>NC_056739.1:108593721-108671221 GCF_019279795.1 Protopterus annectens
TGTTTTATGTATATTTTTTATTTTAATTCTGTTTAATGTAATGGTGCTGTCTTAAATTAAATGTTAAATTCCCGTAGTGATGTTAACATCATTCAAGAGGGCCTTACCCAAACTGACTGGTGCCAGAAGCATGGCCTCAAACTGAATTCCAAGAACTGTATCATTATTCTCTTTGGGGAAAATGTCATCCCCACTAATTATGCAGATAAAAAGTGAACTAAAAAATAGCCCAAATGGCAAAAGAAAAAAGCAAACTCCACAACGTTGAACAGACTTAGTGAGAGTAAAAACGAGCCTTTCAGACAATGTTCCCCCTTCATTGTTGACAAAATTTCACAAAAACAGTAGTCCCTTTATACAATAAAACCTCATCAAATGACCCAGCCCAAACCTATCAATTAAACTTTTTGAAGAATTAAAGCAGCACCATCTAAAAAATGTTCCTTAGTAATAACAATAATAATATAACATCCCTATTTTTCTATCGTACTTTTTTAGTTTTTAAAACTGGTTTAATGTTACTTGCGTATTTAAGCCAGGGTAAACAGCCTATAAAAGAACAATCCACTCATACTCTTTTGTATCCAATTTATTGACCAAATCACCTCGTCTAATATTTGGGGATAAAGTATCCATAACTCGAAAAGAAAACTGGTGAGAATAATTAGTTTACTGTATATGTTGGGCCAAGGAATTTGTGACAACACTTCTACGTATATATGATCTATGCTCTATAATTCTATTACCTAATCTTCTTGTAGATTTCCCAACATAAAAACATGAACATTGCTGACGTGTAGCCAAGTAAATTACATGAGTAGTATTACAAGTAGCTGTACAATAAATTTTTTCTTTCCATTTATAGGTTGTACAAACTCAATAGATTAATACTAGAACAACAAGAACAATTATAACAGGGAAAAGTTCCTTTCTTATTGTAAACAAGACATTTATTATTAAAACCAAAATCCTTATAAGGTTCATAGGTAGGTACTAGGCTATCTGCCCGAAGGCATTTATAAGCCTAGCCAGAATGTGTTGGCTTTCGCTGCCCCCTTAGATTAGTTTCCTGTGCCTCTGTCCAGCAGAGCCACTGCAGTGATCCCCGGGGTAAACTTTGTTTCCCATCCACTTGTCAAGGTTTCTCGAGTGTTAGCGAGGAGCCCTACCTAATGTAGATTGGAATCTTGTTCCAAAGCATGGGAAGTCTCTCTGACAGGAGTCTGTCCCTCCAGCACATCCTATTTATTGTTGTGGTGAGGTTTAGATCCCTAGAGCATGTGGCTTGAGGGGATAAGCTTTTTCTTTAGGTGAAGTATGTCTATCAGTTCTGGGTTGGACATTGCCTTCTATGTCAGGCAGAGATCACCTCTGAGTAGGCAGTATGCAACAGAGTACAGCTGGAGTTTCTTCAGTCGAGCTGCATAGGGCATCTGTTTGAGGCCAGTGATCCTCTTGGTGAGGTACTTCTGTGGTCTTTCCAGCTGTTGCAGGTGTCTTGTAAGATGCATCCCAAATGGGGCGTTGTACTTTATGATGGGTCTGATGAGTGATGAGTAGAGGAGTACAATGACCTCTCTTGATCTGGATACACACCCTTTTGTGATGTGTGCCACGTAGAAGGATTTTCTAACCACTTTGGCAATGTGATTATCAAAGGAGAGTTTACTATCTACTTGGGTCCCCAGATCCCTTATTACGTTTTCCATATTTAGGTGACTACCACCTATGTGGTAGTTTGTAGGTAGGATTACTATGCACTTTTTGGCATTTAGCTTGAGGCCATGATTTTGACACCAGGTGTCCGTCCCAGTGAGACCCTTTTGGAAGATGTCTGTCTCAGCCGGAGAGTCAATTGTAGCCCCTAGTTTGCAGTCATCTACGAACTTGGTCAGCCATAGTCCTCCTGTGCTTGCCTGTACCTCTGAGAAGTATATGCCGAGCAGGAGGGGTCCTAGGACTGAGCCCTGGGTAGCGCCACTTGTAACCGGTTTAGAGTCCGACCTAGCTCCCGTAACTCTTACCATGTGGGTTCTGTCCGTGAGCCAGTTGGCAACCCATCTTGTGACGTAGGGGTTTATGTTCAGGCTGGTGAGCTTGTCTATAATACCAGAATGGGGAATGGTGTCAAAGGTCTTTGCGAGGTCTAGGTAGGCTGTGTACCACCTTTCCCTTGTCTATAGCCTTGGTAACTGTCTCAAATAAGTCCACCAGGTTTAGGAGGCATGATCTGCCCTTAAAGCCGAACTGGGTAGGGTCCAGTGTTTGGAGGTTCCCAATGTTTCTGTTAATGAGTTCCATGATGATGCGCTCCATAGCCTTGCAGACCAAGCTAGTCAGGCTTGTAGGGCGATCGTTCCCGAGGTCTGTTGTGGCTCCACCTTTGTGGAACGGAATAACCATTGCTGTGTGCCACTCTATGGGTATGTAACCTGTGGAGAGGCTGAGTTTGAACAGTGTGTTTAGGTGAGGGGTTAGTTCGTCTTTGAGCTTGTGTAGGACGCAGCCTGGTACGCCGTCTCGTCCCGTCCCATTGATGCTGTGTTTTTGGCTTTGGAGAGCGCTGTTTTAACCTGAGTGTCCGATTTCAGGAGCTCTACATTCTTCTGGTATGGTTATGGGCCCTTTTGGGGGTGAGAGGTGGGTGAAGTTTGCGCTGAACCTGCCACGATGTTGGCAATATTGGTCGGTTCAGTGTATTTTGTACCATTCTGCACTAACTCCGAGCAGATCTGAGCATTGCCACTTAGATTCTTGACATAGCTAAAGAATGCTTTGTATTTATCTTTGGAGTCCTTGGCAATTTTTCTTTTGAAACTCGCCTTGGATGATTTTTATGAGGGATCGTAGTTTCTTGCTGATACTAATCAGTGATGTCTTCCCTTCTTGGGATTTTACTCTTCTCTCTACTAGTTTCCTCCTATTGTACAGCTTGTTTATGGCAGAAGTCCACCAGAGTGGTTTCCTTTTTCTGGAGGAGTGAGTCTTGGTTTTGCTTGGGATAGCACAATCCATGCATTCTTGTAGGTGCCCGTAGAATGCATTAGTAAAGGATTTTGCAGCTTGGACAATGTTATCCTTTAGCATGGGGGCTTTGAAGCTTTCCACCTCTGTCTTAAGTAACGTGAAGTTTTGCTTTTGAAAAGTTTTTCACGGTGGTTTCCTTGTCCGGGGGTAGGGGCGGAATGTGGAAATCCAAAGTGATTTGTTTATGGTCCGATCTAACCAGTGAGGGGTTGACCTCTGGTGTGGAGCACCGGTCGCCCATGTTGGTTATGACCAGGTCCAGTATGTTGTCACCTCTGGTGGGAGTGTTGACCAGTTGATCCAGGGCGTTTGAGTTTATAAATTCTAGGAAATGTTGGGCAAGGGAGTTAGTACTCTAGTAGTGCTCCCAATTAATGTTTGGGCAGTTGAAATCACCCAATATAAGGGTGTTTGGTAGGACCTTTTATATTTCCCAGTGTTTTCAGAAATGCGTAATGGGGGTCCTGGGACATGGTGGGTGGTCTGTAGCAAGCTACAATTTTGAATTGCAGTTTTGCCCGTTGTTGCACGTGGGTGATCTCTGAAGCATCATGCTGTGCCACTAACCTGGAGGTGTGGGTATCCTTGATGAATATGGTTACGCCCCCGCCTTTTGTATTTCGGTCTGGGTTCTGTGGCTGAAATGTGTGGTATGAGTATTGGCCTGGTAGTGCTGGGGGTGCTCTCTGGAGCCTTAAAACCAGGTTTCTGTTACTGCACATATATCGATTTTTCTCCATACTATGGAGTGCCTCGAGTGCGTGCAGTTTGAGGTTTAGACTTCTGACATTGAGTAGCATCACCCTCAGTTTTTTGTTACTTGTGCTATTTATGGCGGTGGTTTGTCTTTTGAGCCTTGCCTAAAATAGGCACTATGGGGGTGGCAAGAGCCTTGGCCAGTATTCGAAAGCCTAAGGGTGACGGGCACAAGCCGTCACTAGCGAAGCAGCGTGGCTTGTCGAGCATGTCATCCCAGGCGGACAGACACTGGATCCCCTTTGAATGACACCAGAAACTTAGCCAATTGTTGAAATTGATAATTTTTTCTTTATACTGTGGTATCATTCTTGGTGAGGGCTGGATGCTACTCAGGGTCAGGGTCATACCGGCCTGGGCTACAAGATCAGAGAGCTCTTCTATGTCTCTCTTCATGTAGTCCAGGGAGGTATGGCTCAGGTCATTCATACCAACATGAACAATGACGGAGTTGTATTTGTACTTGTTCTGGAGTGACCTGAGTGCTTGGTGTTATGTGGTGGATCCTGGCACCCGACAGGCAGCTAACAGTAACCTTCTCCTTATTCAGCCTAGTGGGACGTCAGTGTGCCTGACTAGTCACCTATTACTAGTATGTTGGGGGTATTATTTTGCCTTAAGGGCTGTGATTGCATGGCACACTGGTTTTGTGAAGTATGTTTCATGATTTGTGTTGGGGGGGTGGAGGTTGCTTGGATGTCTACTTTGGAGGTCTGTTGCTTTTGCAGATTTTTATTTAGAGCCTCAAAGTATGTTTTCATGTATTTGTGTGTTTTTGGTGGTGTTGGTTTAATGGGTCTATGTGAGACTGGTGGTGTGATGCAAGTGTTTCCCTTCTCCTCTTGACTGTCTGATCCAGCCTTGGGTTGAGAGAGCTTAGCCTCCAGTTTGGCTGTATAATTGCATCTCTCTCATGGTGGTAGGAGGAGAGGGTTGTCTATGTACATGAGGCAGTTGTAACATTGCCTCAAAATGCTTAGATTCACCAGTTGGACTGGAGAGTACGCCTGAAACTGCCCTTTGGGCATACCTGGATAGGTACAGTGAACTGTTTTACTGAATGGCTGGTAAGGTTGAATACCGAGCCTTGTCCTTCTGTATAGTATAGGAGAGTCTTGTGCTAGGGTTTATAAGTTCTTGCTATGAGTTTTGAGCAAGTGCTGCTCTGAGAAATGAATGGCTTGAGTGCTTAAGTTGAAAGTTTGTCTAGTTCCAAGGGAAAAATTGAAGAGGAGACTTTGTGGAGCCAGGAATAGTTTTATCCTAGCGAACAGGCACTGCCTGGTGCGCAAAACCGGGCAAATGTGATATTTATAGCAGGGAAATGAAAGAGATGGAAATTGGCCAAAAATGGCCAATAAACTGCTAATTTCTGGGCTGAAACCACTCCTCCAGGGACAGATAGGCTGCTCAAAGCTCCCCCCTCTCACAGGTGAACAGAGAAACTTCCTTCTATCCAGATAGGGTATGGGCAAACACAGAGATTTGTAACACAGCCCTGAATTGAGCACTTAACCTGAAAACTGGACTATACTAGCTTAGAAAGGTGGGAAACAAGTATATATTTTTCTTTTTCAGAAAATAAAGCGGATCCAATCAAAAAAACTCTAAATGCACAGAAAAGGATACTTATTGTTACATATCTCAGATCAGAGTTGTAGTCAATGCCACTAGTAATAAAGTAGGAAGAAACACAAATACAGTAAAAGCAGATGAATAGAATGCAATTTGTATGTATGTATGTGTATATATATATATATATATATATATATATATATATATATATATATATATATATATATATAGATATATATATATATATATATATATATATATATATCTATATATATAGAAAACGAACAACTGATTTAAACAAGTTAACCAGAAAAAAGCTCAAAACTGAGCCCTGCTCCAGCGGTCTTTAAGTAGACAAGTTCTAACTGCACACTCCTTCTGCTAGGGTGCAGGGGAACCTTCTCCAAAAAAAGATGGCCTGGGTCAGTGCTCAAGTTATACAAACAAAGCTAGATTCAGCAGGCGTGAATCTGGTCTATGCTGCAACAACAAGGCGCACCATTTTCAGAAAGAAACAGTTCAAATAAGCAGGCACAATAAGCCTGTGACCAGAAATTCCCAGCTCAGAAGGGCAGAATCCAGCCTCCCACAAGAGTGCAGACCACACCTTCTTAATGTAAAAAAAAACTGGCCCAAAGCCCAAGTGCTTAAACCAGAACTAATTCAGTTTAGAACAGACAATAAGCCTACAATCAGCAACTCCCATCTCAGAAGGATGTAAGCTTCCTGTCCTGCCACAACAGTGCAGACCACAAACCTTCCTAATGTGAAACAACTGATCTAAAGCCCAAGTGCGTAATCCAAAGTCTTAGAATAAGTTACAATTTAATCGGCTACTAATGAGCAGCAATAAATGCAGCAGAATAAATGTTAAGTACTTTTAAGAACAGGCAGCAAGAGCAAAATAAATACTGAAGTAGGAAGAAACACAAACACAGTAAGCAGTTGAATAAAGTGCAAAATAAAGTGTTGTTTTTCTCTCTCCGTATTAGGTAGAATGAGCTTAAGACATTAGACTGGGAGTGTCACAGATCAAATGTACAGTAGGGATGAGCAATTGCAAAGCCACCAAGTATAAAAACAAAACACAAATACGGAGGGCAGGGTGGGGGGAAAAAATCAGCTCGGAAAAATAACATTTTCAACACAGATCAGAAGGCAGCAAATATGATCTTAAATCAATCAATCAAAACAGTTGGAAGACTGTAGAACTTTGGAAAGAAGTGCTAAAAAATATACTTATCGATTTATATCTTGAGTTGTTTCAGTAGCACTCTGTCAGAATTCAGTTAGATTCAAGCAATGAATGCCACATATGCTTCGTTATCACAATTCCTATATGTGATTAGGAAGCCATTTCTAATGACCCGGTATGGCCTTCAAAATATGCCAGTTACTTCTAATAATTTGCTCAATAGGTTTACTTCCTCTACTATAAGTCATCAGGTACGTCAAAGAATGTCTCGAGACAGAGCGAGCAAGCTATATCAAAGTTGGTACCATCACGACTAGAAAAATACGGTCTAGCTCCTAAATTTCTTATTGCCATCACCTCATTTCTTATCACCTTTAAATCACTGGTTGTAACCCCTCATTATAAATTCCTCCGCATATCCTGCATCTGTTTATAACAAACATCAAGTCTAATATTTAACCTACTTGCTCGTAGGTATTTGCTCCTTGGGATGCCATTAAAGGTGTGCCTAGCATGCATACTACTCTTATGCAAATATTTATTCACATGCACATCTTTTTATATGAATGCAGGTATCCAATCCATGTTTTGTTTTCTGTAGGGTAACATCCAAAAATTGTATTTGTTTCTGAATACTTTTTCAAATTTCAAAGAAATCAACTATCATTTAAATATACAAAGAAGTTATAGAGTCCTTCACTAGTACCATGCCAGATCAAAAGAAGTCTTCCACAAAACGTTTATAAAAAAGAATCTTAGAGGCATATATGTTGTTTTGACCAAATACATTAACCTCCCATTTACTCAGGTTGGCATAGGTGTTCGCTATTGCAGTACCCATAGCTATACCTGATATTTGTTTATTAAAGATAAAAATATTCTCTAATACCAGCTCTAACAATTCACAAAATGTCTGTCTAGCTGGATACTGACCATACTCTTGAATCTCCCTTATCCGCTCAATTCCATAAGTATTGGGGATGACAGTAAAAAGTGATTTTATGTTCAAGGTTACTAATAAAAAATTATCATGAGTAGTAGTATTATACCAACCATATAACTGAGTTAAAAAAATCTCCACTAGCCTTAATATAACTAGGTACAAATTTTAGAAACTTTTTTAATACATTTTGTAGATAGACTAACAAAGGCTCCATAGTCCACCCCCTTCCAGACATGATGGGTCTCATTGGGGATTTATGTATTTTTGGTAGGCCATATAGAGCCGAAATAGTTTGGCATGTTAGTGAAAAAGTTGAAAATTATTTGTCTGTATTCTTCATTAACTGCAAGTTGTAAATAGACATGTTAATCCTACTAATAATTTCATTAACCTCATCATTTAATTACTTTCAAGTCCGTGATGGCATTCACCAAATTATCAGTACTTGCTGGTATAAATTTAATTTCATGAGACGAGAGAGAGCTCAGCATTCGTTAATATATTGTTAAACAAATTTACAACAAACTATTGGATGTCACGTTATTTAAACTCATAAACGGTAGAACTTACTACTGCTTGCTTGTTTTGCTCTGTGTTAACGGACCGTTCTTCCGCGGGACAGAGCGGTTTCTTGATCTCGCTTCTGCTTTACTGCTTGTCTGGTGGTTTCATCACTACCCGTTGGTTCCCCTGTAAAAAAAGGGGGTACATTTTTCACTACTTTATTAGAAAAGTCGTCATTCACGGAAGAGGGTCTTGGACTCGGTTTATCACCTCCTCTCACCAGATTCTCTACTGTATGAGCTGACATAGATGGTGTAATTATAACATCCACCTCATCATTCGATTGGATAGGAGCAGGGGCATCCTCGAATGATACTGCATTCGCCATTGGTAGCTGCTGATTGGTTGACATTTCAAAAGTATCTAGTTCATACATAGAGCCCCGTTTACTTTGAGTATTAGCAGCTGATACAGAAAAAGATCGCTTCGGCCAAGAAAAGATCTGGCTATTATTAATGTAGTCAATGTCCCGTTGTAGTTTTTTCCTTTTAATTCCTTCCAACTGCTTTTCAAAGTCATTTAAGTGCCTAAGCATGCCATCAAACAAAGAAATATTCTCACTAAAGAGTGCAGAACTAGAGACCTGTTTCTCAAGAGTCTTTACACAGTTCATCTTTAGAAACAAAAAATCATTCATTAGGCACATATAATTCAGACTTGGGTTTATATTAAGCTCCTGCCATTTCTTCAAGAGCTCAGGGTAGGTATTCCCATATGAGGGCATATTTAAGATGTGTAAATTCCACGGGACAATACCAAAGTCTAAATAAGCATGAAAACTAAAACGTTGCCACTGCAAATTCTTAAGTTTTCAACTTGTGTTCCATTTATTTTTAACGTTTTATAACGAAACGTTTTGTGTGTGACATTTTTTCTATCTAGCATGGTACTAGTGAAGAACTCTTAACTTCTTTGTATAGTTAAATGATACAGTTGTTTTTTTTTTTTTAATTTGAAATTAAGTATTCAGAAACTGAAATACATTTTTTGTATGTTACCCTGCAAAAAACAGAACATGGATTGGATACTTGCATTCATAGAAAAAGATGTTCATGTGAATTGAGTAAGAGTAGCATGCATGCTAGGCACACCTTTTAATGTCATCCCAAGGAACCGAGCAAGTAGGTTAAATACTAGACTGTTTGTTTGTTATAAACAGATGCAGGATATTACAGATTAATTTTTAATGAGGGGTTACAACTCTAGTGATTTAGAAATGAGGTGATGGCAATAAGAGATTTAGGAGCTAGACCGTATTTTTCTGGTCGTGATGATACTAACTCGGATATAGCTTGCTCTGAATCGAGGCATTCTTTAAGGTATTCGATGACTTGTAGTAGAGCAAGTAAGCAAATTATTAGAAGTAATTGGCATATTTTGAAGGCCATACGTGGTTATGAGAAATGGTTTCTTAATAAACCTCTTTTCACATATAGGAATTGTGATAACTTGAAGCATTTGTGTTATATGGATTTTGCTTTTAATAATGGAGGTTAAACTGTTTACAATAAGAAAGGAACTTTTCCCTGTTAGACTTGAGTAATACTAGAACAAGAAAAATCTATTGAGTTTGTACAACCTATAAATGGAAAGAAATTTTTATTGTACAGCTACTTGTAATACTAATGTCATTTATTTGGCTACATGTCAGCAATGTTCATGTTTATGTTGGGAAATCTACAAGAAGGTTACATAATAGATACATGTCAAGCAGAGTGCCTCTTTGGACCTCTTCAAGAGGAACCTTGACGATTGGATGGGAGAAAGGAAATTCACCCCAGGGATCACGTCAGTCGCCCTGCTAGACAGGGGTCCAGGAAAGTAAATAATGTGGGAAGTAATAGCCAGGGAATTGTTATGGCTAGGCTTGTGTAGGCCCTAGGGCTGATAGCCTAGTACCAACCTATGAACCTATAGAGCATAGATCAGATATACGTATAAGGGTTGTCACAAATTCCATGGCCCAACATATACAGGAAACTAATGATTCTCACCAGTTTTCCTTTCGAGTTATGGATACTTTATCTCCAAATATTAGACGAGGTGATTTGGTCAATAAATTGGATACAAAAGAGTATGAGTGGATTATTCTTTTATAGGCGGTTTACCCTGGCTTAAATAAGCAAGCAAGTAACACAAAACCAATTTTAAAAACTAAAAAAGTAAGATAGAAAAATAGGGATGTTGTATTATTATTATTGTTATTACTAAGGAACATTTTTTAGATGGTGCTGCTTTAATTCTTCAAAAAAGTTTTTAATTGATGGCCCAAACCTATAACAAGACATATGTCCTGATGAGGTTTTATTGTATAAAAGGACCATTGTTCTTGTGAGTTTTTGTGAACACTGAAGAAGGACTTATTGTCTTAAAGCTTTGTTTTTACTCTCATTAAAATCTGTTCAACGTTGTGGAGTTAGCTTTTTCCTATCCTCCCCACTCATTATCACATTAATAACTATGTACTAAGCATGCAATCAGTCGTGAGGAACTTGGGCACCCAGGTTGATAGCAACCTGACTTTTCACCACCACATTGCTTCGGTTGTATGGAAGGCTTTCTATGTGGCCCACCTCGTAAGTAAGGGTATTTTAATCCAGGAACAAGGAGGTCCCAACATCTCTGTACTCCCTTATCAGACCCATTATCAAGTACAATGCCCCCTTCGGCATGACCTTTCCAAGCACATGCAGCAGTTGGATAGACCACAGAGGTTCCTGACGAGCAAAATCCAGGGTCTCAAACACCTATTCCATACCGATGGGCTGAAAGCCTGTCCCTGTACTCGGTCTCGTATAGACTGCTCAGAGGTGACCTGTGTGTAGCATAAAAGGCCATTTCAGACCCAGCCTTGATGGAGTTGCTGCATATCCTTAAGACAAACTCCACTTGTGCAACCCGCGTGCAAGGCCTTAACCTGATCTGTGACATTTAATAGAACTTGTTGGGGTAGATTTGTGTCCCAAAGACTCCCCTGTCTGTGGAATAGACTCCCTCTCCATGTCAGAGTACCTCTCTAGCCCTGTTTAAGCGGAGCCTTGACAACTGGATGGGAAATGGAAAATATACAGGTGCTGACTTTGAGGGAACATGGGTGAAATTCTTGGCTAGGCTTATAAGGGCCTCCTGCCAATAGCCTAGTATCATCCTATGAACTTGTGTACTGTGGAGCTTTTTTTCCCAGGGATCTGCTGAAAATGGGCCCATACCCAGTCTGACTTTCCCTGTAAACAAATGTCAAACAAAATAAGTTGTCAGGAATATCTGCCTTGGCAAAACTTTTTTTTTCTCAGCTTGAGTTTTCAAGTCAACACTGAGAAGTCTTCCCTTGTCCCATCTCTGTGTAGTGTTTCTGTGATATGTATTGGGGAAACACCTCATGATGGCTGTTTTAATTGTCAAGGCAAAAGTGAAATATTTAAGGACAGTTTCTTTTATTCCCTGGCAGATGCCAAAGTCTGGTTGGAAAATATCTCAGCATTTCAGGTTTTATGGCCTTTACTGCAGTCGTAATTCCTTTGGCTAGATTTACTTGAACATTTCTGGTTTGTCTAAATGATTTTGACCCAACACCCACACCTCCTTTCATTTAAAATTCCGGTCTTTGGTGTTTGTGAAAATGGAGTTAAACTGGTAGTTGAATCGGTTCTCTCTGACCCCCCCCCCCCCCAAATTGTAGCCTGTTCTTAGTCTGATGCACAATTGTCTGCCTGTAAGATAGCATTTTATTACCTTTTAGACACCTTTTTTGAGGATGTGCAGTAGGTGTTTAAAGGAGGCAAAGTATACCTGCTGCTGGAAAATCCATATATGGAAAAGATTTTCTAGTTATCATCATGACTAGAACCAGGGCAGTCTCAAAGCTCAGCTACCTTGGCTCTGCAGTATTTGTGTTTATTTATCATCTCTCTTTTTACTCTCTCAATCAAGATTCACAGTAGGTCCTCTCTGCTTCTCTTTCCTTGGATGCTCCCTTTCGATCCAATCTCAAGTGTAATGATCAGGTCACCTAGAAGTCATGTGGCGCCATCGTGGGCTCTCTGTTTTTGTAGTGGAAAAACTTGCACAGTTTCCTTTTTTAACCTGCTCACTAGGTTATTTGTAGTTCTTATTTCACAGAAATAGGGTAGTGTTGGGTGTTCACAGTATCTCCTTTGGATTTCTACCTCTTGGTTATTGCTAGTTGTAATTGCAGCACAAGCTGTTGCCCTCTGACATTAAACAGAATGTCTTCCCACATCTCAGTTACAAATAACGTGCAAGCATTATAATTAGTCTAGATTTTCTCATGTCCCATTCAAGATTTTCATAGTTTCTCGTGCTGTATCTATAATCAAACATTCTAATTTTTATTGTACCTTACTTGATGAGGTGGTGTAACTGTTATTGTTGCCACCTCGCAGCTAGAGGTTCTCTGGTTCAATTCTTGGCTGGTGCGCCTTCTGTGCAGAGTCTGCATCTCTTCCCTGCAGCATGTGGGCTTCCACCGGTTGTTTGGTTTTTTTTCTACTTTCCAAAGACTTACAGTAGGTGGATTGGACACTCTACATTGGCTGTGTACGCGTGTCGGAGGCAAGGATGAACTACTGCAGAAGGGCTAGCCACCCGACGACTTAAACCTTTGCTAGAGATTGTCGTCGTTGAAAAGTGACACCCCGACACCATGTGCAAAATGGGGGGAAAAGGGGTTGAGGATGAATGGATGGATTTCTTCAGAGTCCTAAATGCCTTGCCTAGCCAATCATTAGGCCATAGGTAGTCTACCTTAACAGTGAAATTTAAAATCTACAGTGATGTCCCTAACAAACATTAATTCCTGTTTACTCTGAGCACTTTTAGACTAGGTTTATAGTTGTTTCAGTTGTTGAATTCATTTTTATATCATTGCTGATGCTGAATTAAAAATTAGTTTGTCTCATATTTCTATAATAATTCTAAAATGGTACTCTGACAGACTCCTTTGTTGCTGTTAGGCATAACATGCATTTAACGTTATAGGGACTTGTCTGTATTGTGTGCAGAGTCTTCATTTGTACTGCATCATGATATGGGTCTGTGGCTCCCAATCACTTTTTCTGTCTTCTGATTCCCCACCTTTACTTTATCCCATGGTGTCCTAGCTTTGCCACTATTCCATATGATGTCTTTAGGAACATTTCTGCTAGAAGAATGTGTAAGGGCAGTGTAAGCACATGTAAAGCTTGCATTCTCTGATCTAAGTCTAGTCAGTTTAGTTTATTCTTTCTCTTTACGATGCTTAACATTTTTACTTATTTTTTTAAATTGATAAGTTATACTTTAAAATATCTGACCAAACTCCCATTTAATTTAATATTGTTACTTTCCACAAAATACCGTACTCTTTCCCTAATTTTTGTATTGTAGGTAGTTTATGGCACAACTATAGATGTCTAAGTACATAAAGGCTGCTAAAGTCCTGCTTGGGCCATTTCAATAAAGTTGGCACATCATCCACAAGTAAAATCTTATTATCCCCTCTTTCATTCTAGCCTGATACCTCTGTAGGTTAAATTGTATGTAGAATTGTAGCCATTTGTTCCCAGTATAAAAGGCAAAGACACCCTTGGCTTGTCTTTCATGATGCTCTCAAGAGGTAGACCACCATGTGTCTTTGTGGGCTATTATATTTATTTCCAGTATTGATTCCCTAAATTTCTTTGCAAACCCATCATCTGGTAATACCACTCCACCTTACCAAATGCATTTTCCTTAGCTAAATTTATTTCATCCTGGTTTTGCTGCCCCACCTTCACAGCTAGCCCCTTTTCAGAATATTAATGTTGGCTTCCTTTGCCAACACTATATTGGTAATTCACTTTAAACAGATACACGGGTATGTAAACAGTTGTGATGGTCATAAATGACTTTGGTATAGGTATTGCTCTGTAGAAGGGGGGCAGACATAGGTTCTTGCCCTTTGAAATTACTGATGCAGCTGCTTATTTCTGTGATTGTGGCATTATTTAAATTAAGATGTGAGAGTGTTCAATCTCGCCGTTTGTTCTTACACACGGGTTCGGAGCCAATCCTCGGCTCCGAGTTGGCCACATCGCAAAGCTCTGAATCTCAGAGAAGCTCGAGACCAGCCCATATCCCACAATCCTCCCTGCCATTACTCAGATCTAGTTTGGATGGTTCTGGGGCAAGTTCAGAATATCTTCTTAAAAACTGTTAATTTGTAGATGTTACAGAAAACTAGATGGCTATGGTCTACTGCACCAGCATATTGAAAGAAGCGGAGCTGGGCGTGCAAGTACATTGACACTTGCCTGAATGACTGCTCCCTCCCAGTGGGCTGCTGCTTTAGCCAGTTTATGCTACACATTGGCTAGGGGAAAATGTGCTACTCTGAGGCAGATTGTGTGTGTGTGTGTGTGTGTGTGTGTGTGTGTGTGTGTGTGTGTGTGTGTGTGTGTGTGTGTGTTAGAGTTGTGTAGGAGAGAAATTCTAACAGCTTTTAAAGGCTGTTTATATCTTCTGTCTATGCACTTTGAAGGCTGGCACTGTCCGTTCCTAAGCCCTAGCATGAGACACGCTTTTGTTAAAGCACCCCTAGGCACCGTTAAAATTCTGTCTTTTGCTAGGGAAGCGTTTCTTACCAATTTTAGTGTTTTTATTTGCAGCACTTCATGGTCTAAACAGTATGTATGTGTGAACTGTGCACATTGCTCAAATTGTATGTTGAGCTTTTCTCCCAGGACCTCCACTGAAAATAGGTCTATGACCCGGTGGACTTTTCCTGATAATATACATTTATTATTTATTGACATTTGTTTATGTAAAGCTCAAAATCTGATTTCTTTTACTTGGTATCCATGATTGCTTCATGTAGTGCTAAATCTCTGCTTGTCATGTCCATCTTGTATAATCATTTTAGTCATTAAAACAATGAATTGTGCAGCTTGCTCGATTTATGTTTAGCTCAGTTCTTTAAATTAACCTAGGCATCACTTCTGTTTATGGGACCTTTTGTCCTTCTGAAGAGGCAGCATTATTTTTATATTTTAGATTTGTCTGCGTTTTTCAAACAAAAGTCCTGTTTTTCACTGTCATGACTCCAGTGTATTTATTCTAATTGCACCCCCCCCCTCCCCACACACACACCTTTAATGCTTTTTTTTTTTTTTGGTATGTTAACTGTCCTGGTGGATACTGGGGTGTACTGACAAACTTGATGCTGTTATTTAGCATGGGAACTTTGAGGTAAAATGGCAAATGCTGATTTAGGAGAAAGAGTAGATTTAAAATCTGTCAAAGGTTTCTCATCATATAGCAGCTGATACATGTCTGAAATATTTTAAGTTTATTAGGGTATTCTCAATACAGTTGTGTAGCAGTTGGATGCAGAAGTGTCTTCGCGTGTGTGCAGATATTCATCGTGTTTCACTGTTGCAGTCATGACTGTAGGGTTCTCCCCTGCCGGCAGGCAGTCCTTGGTCGGCCAGAATCCCAAAGTCTGGGTCCGGCGTTGGCTGTTCAGCCATGCTCCCTGATGTCAGAGCGCCAGGAGTACAAAGCTGACAGCCAACGCCATGTTCTCCAGTCTTTCTTGCCGTGCGGTGATAGCAGTTCGCAAGTGCCGGTCGGCTGACTCCTGACAATTTTTTCTAATCAAACTTCAGTCCGAAGACTTCTTTCTTCAGCTTCTCCCCCTGAGGATTTCTCTTTTGGGGAAACTTTGCATGAAATGAGGGAACATTTCCACTGGGAAGGACAGGAGTACTCTGAATCTAAGAAAAGACTAAGGGATTTTCTTCTTCCCCAACATAGGCCCCTGGCTATTCCTCCTATTTTGGATGTTGTGGATGATGCTTTTTCGGAGGCTAACTTAACTCCTGACTCTTTTCCTCCAGCTCCTGTTAAGCCAGACAGATACTATAGGGTTCCTGATTCCCACCAGTTTTTATTCAAGAACCCTACTGCTGACCCTGAAACCATTTCTCAGGGTCCTAAGGGCGTTAAGGCCGCTACTGCTAAAAACCCCATTCCCACTGAGAAGGATTCCAGATCTTTAGAAAGATGGGGCAAAAAAGTGTACATTTCTTCTACTTTATCTATTAGGGCTTTAAACTGTCAGTTTCATATGCTGAAATACCAGCAATTTCTCCTGTCTGTTTTAAAGCAAAAGCTAACTTCCATTTCCGCCTGTGCAGATGATAAGGAACTACATGACTTATTGCATGCCACTGAACAAGTTGGGAAGTATGGTTTACACTGTGGATTTGATGCCTTGGAGGCTTCTTGTAGGGCTGCTGCCTCTGGCACAGAATTAGAAGGCATGCATGGTTAAAGGAACAAAATTTGCCAGATCAGGTAAAGACTAAATTATTGGATGCTCCTGATGTTCATCGTGCATACAGCTGCAGTAATCACAGATGGGTTTTCTGCCGTCAGGCGGTCCCTCGGTCGGCCGAATTCCAAAGTCTTGGTCCGGCGTTGGTTGTCGTCACTCTTTCTTCTGACGTCAGTGAGGCCAGAGTATATAAGACACAGCCGACGCCATGTTCTTCAGTCTTTTTTGCCGTGCCCGAAGCAGAAGCAGTTCGTAAGTGCCGGTCGGCCAGCTCCTGAATTACGAAAATTTTGGAAACCGAAGTCTTCATTAAAGCTAAGTACCCGTTGGGGAAACTTTTCTTGCCTCAGACCGATGTCAGAAAAAGTTAATAATTGTATATCTTGTGGGAAGCAAATACCGCATAAGGATTTCCATTCCCTCTGCATACCTTGTTTAGGCCCAGACCACGACGTCTCGGGCTGTCGCTTTTGCGCTACCTTCAATAAACGCACTATTAAGCGTCGGGCAGAGTTCGCCCAACACTATTTTGGTAAAGCTTTTGATTATAAAATGTCGTCGGACACGCCGACTACCATTTTGTCCAAAAAACGCAAGGAAAAGGACCGACACGCGAGGCCCGCGGTCCCCGCCGACACCACGCCAAAACAGGCTACACGTGGTCCGGTTCTCAGCGAGACGCCTTTGCAGTCCCGGACTACCGACGACACTCTCTGTACCCGAGACCGCTGGGTCCTTGGCCCTTTACCAGACTACAACCACCGAAGCCTTTGCTAATGTTGAGCCTACTAATGTGGACAGCTCCACCTCCACCCACGGTGTCTTTAGACCCTCATCTTATTTTTCTATTAAGGCCTTTACTAAATCCAAAGCAGCCAGGCACCCCAAGAGGCCTGTTGCACAGGGCCCATCTCCAGGTCCCATGCCTAAAAAACAGATGCTTAAAATGCCTGAGGATTTAATTACTCTTATCAGAGGTTCTCAACCCCCTCCAGACAAGAGACCCAGAGTGGAGGAAGATTCTCCCTCTTCTGATCAGGGATCCATTTTATCAGAACATTCTGATGCAGAGGAACACTCTTACTCCCCTTTTGAGGATTCGGATGCAGAACAGTCCATCCCTTCTGTATCTCCTCCTGAGGATTTTTCCTGTGGGGAAACCTTGCACACCTTGAGGGAACACTTCCATTGGGAAGGCCAAGACTTTTCAGATTCTAAGAAAAGGCTTAGGGAATTTCTTTTACCTCAACACAGACCTCTGGCGATACCCCCTGTTTTGGACATACTTGATGATGTTTATTCGGAGGCTTGCCTTAACCCGGATTCTCTGCCTCCTGCGCCACTCAAACCTGATAGGTATTACAGAGTACCCAACTCTCACCAATTTCTCTTCAAAAGCCAAGGGATTGAAGGCCTCCACTGCCAGGAATCCACTTCCTGCAGAAAGGGAGTCAAGATCTTTAGAAAGGTGGGGTAAAAAGGTATATACCTCGGCCACCCTAGCCATGAGGGCCTTAAATTGTCAGTTTCATATGCTTAAATATCAACAGTTCCTGTTATCACAATTAAGGAATAAAATGTCTCAACCTGAACAACCAGATTTAAAGGAGTTACAGGATATGATGCATAGTGCAGAGCAAGTGGGTAAACGCACTTTACAATGTGGTTATGATGCCCTAGAGGCTTCAAGTAGAGCGGCTGCTATCAGTCATTCGCAGACATGCTTGGCTTAGAGAACAAAACTTGCCTGATCATGTCAAAGCTAAACTTCTAGATGCTCCTTTACAAAAGGATGTGCTGTTTGGTACTAATGCTGAGGAGATACTACGGAAAATGGAAGAAAAAGCCAAATCTATGCAAACTGTCAAAGCCTTCTTACAGGTCCAACCACTACGTTTTAACAGAAGTTGGCCTTCAAAAAACTGGTCCTTTCCAGCCACTGACAAGCCCCACAGAGGTAGATACAGACGCACAAGGGGCAGAGGGCAATCACAAGGATCATATAGAGGATGACAATGGCAAACTCCAGCACCAAGAGGTGGCGAGGACAGTGCACAACAATACAGGAAGCAAACCCAATGACTCCCGCATTTCCATGCCAAGCAATGACTCCCGCATTTCCATGCCAAGCACGTCTCAGCTGGCAGCACCTCTGGGAGGAAAGCTAGCATTATTTGCAGCCAATTGGCATATTGTCACAACAGACAAATGGATCCTGGACATTATAAACAGAGGCTACAAATTTCATTTTCACACTCTTCCAAAAATGAGAGGCATGCCAAACCTGCCACAGAATCAAAGGGCAGAGGCACAATTACAAATTTCAAAGCTCATAAGCATGAGAGCTATTCAAGAGGTACCTACTCACGAATAAGGTCAAGGTTTTTATTAGAGACTTTTTCTGGTACCAAGGAAAGGAACCGACTGGAGACCCATTTTGGACTTATCCATCCTAAACACATTTCTACTGCACTAAAATTCAAGATGCTCACATTACAGCAACTTCTTCCCATGCTGGGCAAGGAGTTTTGGCTGGTAACATTGGACCTCAAGGAGGCATACCTGCATGTCCCAATCAGACAAAGCTGCAGAAGATACCTCAGATTTCGTGCAGGTTCAATCCACTATCAATTCTCTGCATTGCCCTTTGGCTTATCTACTGCGCCCAGAGTATTCACAAAGTGCCTGGCATCAGTGATTGCCTACTGCAGACTTCAAGGGATACAAATTTACCCTTATTTGGACGACTGCCTGATCCAAGCGGACAGTAAACACATACTTCTGGAACATCTGGCATATGTGACACGGTTATTGCATTCTCTGGGATACACAATCAACAAAGAGAAATCAAGGCTAGCACCATCTCAGAAAATAACTTTCCTGGGTGCCAACTTGGACACAAACACCCAGATGGCCTATCTTACGCCAGAAAAACAGGGGCAACTATCTCATTACTTCAAAATACTAGCAAAAAGTACCAGGCTTACTGCAAGGAAAATCCTGCAGGCTCTGGGATTCATGGCATCTTGCATTCTTTTAATCCCATGTGCAAAGCTGCATATGAGGAAACTTCAATGGTACCTAAAAAACCGATGGTCTCAACACCGTCACAGTTTGGAAACAATAATACCAATAATCCCATGTTTGCAAAAGGAATTTCTATGGTGGGCCCAACATGTCAAGCGAACACAGGACTCCCATTCTGCAAGCCTCAAGCAAAGCAAGTTATCACAACAGACTCCTCAGATTACGCCTGGGGGGCGCACATGACGGACAGGTGCATCCAGGGCAAATGGTCCCAAAAAGAAAAGCACCTTCACATCAATCAAAAAGAAATGCTAGCAGTAATAAATGCAAGTACAGCTTTCAAGGACTTCCTGCATCCAGGACAATTACTGATGAGAACAGACAACACCACAGTAATGTGGTACATAAACAAACAAGGAGGAACACATTCATACCCCTTGTGCAGACTAGCCATGACTCTTTGGAACTTGGCTCTGGAATGGCAAATCGAACTTCAAGCCCAGTACCTGCCAGGATTGGAAAACACGCTGGCAGGCAAATTAAGCAGAAATATGACAGATCCACACGAATGGAAGTTACATCCTCAGGTGTTTACAGAAATAACCCAAGTGTGGGGGGAGGCCAGACATAGATCTTTTTGCCTCCCACAGGAATAGTCAATTGGAAAAGTTTTGTTCAAGGACCTTTCATCCAAAGGCCTGGAGAGTGGACGCCCTTTCATTCAGTTGGACAGCATGGACAGTTTATGCATTCCCACCTCTGCCTCTTCTGCCCTAGGTACTTTTGAAAGCAAGAGCAGACAGACCGAAGATGATACTGATTGCTCCAGATTGGCCACGGCAACACTGGTACCCACTGCTGAGGAGCCTAACACATACTCCTCTCTGGTCCCTGCCTCTAATGCCTCTTCTGCTGACTCAGCACAGCTACAAAACTCTCCACAGCCAGCTGAAAACACTCAATCTCGCTGCATGGAAAATTCCTTAACACCACAACAGACCCTGCTCTCCAAGGAGGTGCAGGATGTCATTTTGGAGGCCAGAAGGCCATCTACTAGAAAAGCTTACTCCGCAGAATGGAAGCGGTTTTGTTCTTGGAATGAGAAAAAAGGCCAGGACCCTAGAAAACTGAACTTGCCTCAGGTATTACAGTATCTAGCTGAGCTGCTGAACAGTGGACTTTCATTTTCTTCCATAAAAATCCATGCCTCAGCCATTTCTGCAGAATACAACACGGATCCTCCTTTATTTTCTCACCCACTCTTACGACAGTTCCTTAGAGGGGCTAAGAATATTAGACCACCAAGGAAACAACCAATGCCATTCTGGGATCTTAATTACATACTAGAAAAATTAACATTGCCTCCTTTTGAACCAGCTGCCTCAACAGATTTGCAATATTTGTCCTGGAAAACTGCCTTCCTTCTGGCTATCACTTCAGCTCGTAGAGTTTCGGAGCTACAGGCCCTCATGGCAGTGCAGCCCTTTCTCATTTTCCATCAGGACAGGGTTTCCCTTCGTACCAACCCATCATTTATGCCTAAAGTGGTGTCCAGGGTAGCTTTAAATCAAGCCATACACCTTCCTACCTTTTACCCCAATCCTCAAAACAAAGGGGAAAGGCTGCTACATTCTTTAGACATCCATAGGCAGCTACGTTACTACTTGGACAGAACAAAGTCCTTCAGGAAATCAGAACAACTCTGTGTCCTATGCTGTAGGGGCTCAAGGGAAGCCAGTTTCCAAGCAGACTATTTCAAAGTGGATAGGCCACTGCATACGGTTTTGTTATTCCTGTCATGGGAAATCTGTTCCTACAGGTATCAGATCACACTCCACCAGGGCCACAGCTACCTCTACAGCCTTCCTCAGAGGAGTTCCTACCAAAGATATTCTGGAGGCAGCCACTTGGAGTTCTGTACATACCTTCACAAAACACTACCACCTGCCTTTATATTCCAGAACCAGAGCAGGCTTTGCCACTGCTGTTTTACAGGGCATTCTGGCTCAACCCAGTTCCTCCTAGTACCTACCACCCTGTGCGTAGCTTTGGGACTCTACCCATCTGTGATTACTGCAGCTGTATGCACGATGAACATAGTACAGTTTTGTACCTACCATAAATGTAGATGTTCGAGTGCTAATACAGCTGCAGTACAGGTTTCCCTCCCTCCTTCCCCACTTGGTAAAGGCATGGGGCCTAACAACCTCTTCATACAACCTGACTGGGTTATCCTTCTATGGTTTATTTGCTTGCAACCACTGATTTTGGATTATATTGCATTGCATGTATACACATATAAGCATAATTTATCTTTTGCCTTCCTTCTGGGGGCACCTGACATCTGGGGCAAGAAAGACTGAAGAACATGGCGTCGGCTGTGTCTTATATACTCTGGCCTCACTGACGTCAGAAGAGAGAGCGACGACAACCGACGCCGGACCAAGACTTTGGAATTCGGCCGACCGAGGGACCGCTTGACGGCAGAAAACCCATCTGTGATTACTGCAGCTGTATTAGCACTCTAACATCTACATTTATGGTAGGTACAAAACTGTACTTTCAGCATAATGTTTTATTTGGATCTAAAGCTGAAGACGTGATTAAAAAGATGGAGGACAAGGCAAAGTCCATGCAAACAGTTAAAGATTTCTTACAAGTACAGCCACCCAGATTTAGCAGGAATTGGCCTACAAAAAATTGGTCCTTTCCCAATTCAGACAGGCCTCAGAGGGGTAGATATAGACGCCCCCGAGGTAGGCCTCAAACGTAAGCCTCTTATAGACCAAGACAGTGGACTGCTTCCACCCCTAGGGGAGGAGAAGACAGGTCACAAGCTCATATAAAACAGACTCAATGACTCCCTCTGTTGGGCTGCAGGAACTTCTTGCCTGGAAGCCTCTCTCGGAGGAAAACTTTCTCTTTTTCATCTAAATTGGACTCTTATAACCCAAGACAAGTGGGTTCTGGATGTGGTTTCAAGAGGTTACACATTCCATTTTCATACTCTACCAAGGCCAAGCGGATGGCCAGATCTTCCAAAACATCAATGGTCAGAGGCATTAAACCAGGTGGAAGCTCTCTTGGCTATGAAAGCCATAGAACTAGTTCCACTTTCAGAGATGGGACAAGGTTTTTACTCAAGTCTCTTTCTAGTCCCCAGGAAGCAAAATTCATGGAGACCCATTCTGGATCTGTCAGTCTTGAACACTTTTCTAGAGATACCAAAATTCAAGATGCTTACTCTACAGCAGCTACTACCAATGCTGACCAAAAATGCATGGATGGTAACTTTGGATTTAAAAAAAGCATATTTACACATTCCCATCCGACAGGAATGCAGAAAATACCTCGGGTTCAAGGCAGGATCGAGGCACTACCAATTCTCTGCGCTGCCCTTTGGATTGTCTACTGCGCCCAGGGTCTTTACCAAGTTCCTGGCTCCAGTAGTAGCTTATTGCAGACTCAAGGGAATTCAAATTTACCCTTATCTGGACGACTGTCTTATTCAGGCAGACAGCAAGGATGTCTTACTCCAGCATCTACAGTTTGTTCAGAATCTTCTCAAGTTCCTGGGATTCACTGTAAACATAAAAAAGTCATATTTGACACCCTCACAACAGATAATTTTTCTGGGCGCTTCTCTAAACACAACAACCCAGATGGCATTTCTGACGTACGAAAAACAGTTACAGCTGGCTTCAACTTTCAAAACCTTGGCAACTACAACTCAGCTATCTGCAAGGAGATTCCTGCAGGCTCTGGGTTACATGGCCTCCTGCATCCTTCTCGTACCATATGCAAGACTACATATGAGGAAAATACAGTGGTACCTAAAAAGTGTATGGTCTCAGCATTGTCACAGTCTAGACATACTGATCTCCGTCCTGCCATGTCCTCAAAAGGAATTCCTTTGGTGGTCCAAGGCATGTACTCTAAACAAAGGAAAACCCTTCTCTCTGCCTCCTGCCACTCAGATTCTAACCACGGACGCCTCAGATTATGCATGGGGAGCCCATTTTCGGGGCAACTGTCTGCAGGGCCTTTGGACAAAGGATCAGAAGCACCTGCATATTAATTTAAAGGAAATGTTAGCCGTTCAGAAAGCTCTATTGGCCTTCAGGAATCTTCTACAACCAGGACAACTACTGATACGGACAGACAACACCACAGTTATGTGGTACATAAACAAGCAAGGGGGATCTCATTCCTACCCCCTTTGCAGACTAGCCATGGATCTTTGGAACACAGCCCTAGCTTGCAATCTGGACCTTCAAGCACAGTTTCTACCAGGGAAGCAAAACTTCCTGGCAGACAGTCTGAGCAGAAACCTTTCGGATCCACACGAATGGATGTTGCACTCCGAAATATTCAAGATGATTACAGCAGTCTGGGGATGTCCTCACATAGACCTCTTTGCATCCCACCTCAATCATCAACTACAAATTTTTTGCACCAGGACTTTCCACGATCAAGCTTAGAAAGTGGATGCTCTATCATTCAGTTGGAGAAACCTCCCGGGATATGTCTTTCCGCCTCTTCCTCTTCTTCCACGGGTATTACTAAAGATCAAGCAGGACAAGCCCAAGATGATAATCTTGTTGGCCCCAAATTGGCCTCGACAGTTTTGGTACCCAACACTGAGAAACCTTTGTCTAGAACCACCCTGGGTTTTACCACAGATTCCGAACCTTCTGTCCCAACACCAGGGTCAAATTCTACACTCCCATGTCAAAACTCTCAGCCTGGCGACCTGGTTAATCCAGGATCTTTGATTCATTCTCTCCTACCCAAGCAGGTTATGGATGTCATTTTAGAAGCCAGACGTCCTAGCACTAGAAAATCTTATGCAGGAAAATGGAAAAGATTTTTTTCCTGGATGCAGGCTCAGGATTCTGATCCTCTTATTCCTAACATTCCTCAGATTTTACTTTACCTGTCAGACCTCTTGCATAAGGGTCTCTCTTTCTCTTCCATAAAGATACACGCCTCTGCTATTTCTGCTCATTATAATACAAGACCCTCCGATCTTTTCCCACCAGCTCATGAGACAATTTCTCAGAGGAGCTAAGAACTTAAGGCCCCCTAGATCTCCTCCCATTCCTGCTTGGGATTTCAACTATGTTTTGGAAAAGCTCACCTTACCTCCTTTTGAGCCTGCTGCCTCATCTGACATCAAGTTTTTATCTTGGAAGACAGCCATCCTTTTAGTTCTGACCTCTGCCAGGAGGGTTTCAGAGTTGCAAGCTCTTATGGCTGTGGAACCTTATATTATTTTTAATCAAGACAGGGTGTCTTTAAGGACTAATCCTACTTTCATGCCTAAGGTGGTTTCCAAAGTGGCTTTAAATCAAACTATTCACTTGCCAACTTTTTTCCCCACTCCTCAAAATAAAGGGGAAAGGATCTTACATTCCTTGGATGTACACAGACAACTACGTTTTTACCTGGACGGAAACCAGAGCAATTGTTTGTTTCTTATGCTTCAAGTTCCCAAGGTAAAGCTATTTCCAAACAGACCGTTTCTAAATGGATTGCTCATGGAATCAGATTTTGCTATTCACACCTTGGAAAGCAAATCCCAGGGTGTATAAGGACTCTCTCTACCAGAGCTGCTGCCACTTCATCTGCCTTCCTCAGGGGAGTTCCTACCAAAGACATTTTGGAAGCTGCAACTTGGAGTTCAGTGCATACTTTTTCCAAGCACTACAATTTACCTCTCTACTCTAAGTCTAGGGCAGGCTTTGCTTCTGCAGTCTTGCAGGGCCTTATAGCTGCCCCCTCTACTTTATGACCACCTCCCTTTCATTCTGCTTTGGGATTCTACCCTACAGTCATGACTGCAACAGTGAAACACGATGAACATAGTACAGTTGTGTACACTTACCATAAATGTAGATGTTTGAGTGTCTTCACTGTTGCAGTCTGGGTTTCCCTCCCTCCTGTCCCCTCTTATTTTTTCTTTTGTGTGGTTCCTTTTTTCACCCTTCTTCTGAGGTGTATTTGCAAAGGGTATGGGACCTTATTCATTTTGGAACTTCTGACATCTGGGGCAAGAAAAACTGGAGAACATGGCGTCTGCTGTCAGCTTTGTACTCCTGGCGCTCTGGCCCACTGTTTCATCCTCTTAAGGTGCCTCAGGTGACCATAAAGAGTGACCCTGTTTTTTAAACCCTGTGCTACTAGACTGCTGAAGGCTAGTGAAAACTTCAAACGCTTTAGGTATGTTCTACAGTGCTTAAGTTGACTATTTCAGGTTCTCTGCTTGTGTGGCATGATTGTTAAAGCTGTTTTATGTAGGGCTTATGGGTCAGCCTGCACTTCTTGCCACAGACTTAACGCGGAGCAGAACTTCCTCTACTTTTAACAGATTCGCTGCTTGTGTAAGACCTACAGACCTCTAATTATTGTACCACACTCGCGCACTGCAGGCTTGAACCGTATAATGTTGGTCTGATCCGTTAAAAGCAGTTAATATTTAAGCATTTAATATGTAGCAGTGATAGTTAACTAATATCTTGCTGTCCATATTTGTATAACAAAACTTCTAATTTCTCAATTTTTGTATTCTTTTGTTTAGTTTATTCCCACATATCCTTAGCTGCCATACCACAATCCTTTTTAATCTATACTCCCAAGCACTTCATTTTTATCATTTCTCCATAAATATGGGTATTGCTGAACAAATTTGTGAGTCCATAATTTATAGGTATTGCTTGTTTTTAACTTCAATCTTTATGTCCTGAAAAAATCCAAAACTCAAAATGTTCCACAACACTGAAATGTCATTTTCTGGTTTTATCAGGTATAAAATATTATCTGTAAATAGAGCAAACCTTTCTTGACTGTCATACCAATTATATCCTTGAATTTCTGAGCCCCTTGTTTTCTTAGCTGACTGTTCTAAATATAATGGAAATGCCAAAGGAGAAAGAGAACACCCCTACCTGGTTCCTCAGCTCAAGCAGAAATTATCAGAAAGGAACCCACCCACTTTAATTTTTGCCTCCGATCCCTCGTATATCTTCCTAATCAGCCTTATAATATCAGGGAATGCAAATGCTTCCATTGCCCTGCTCATAAAGTCCTTTTTTAGTCTGTCACATGATCTCTGCATCTAGACCTACCAACAACAGTGTTATTTCTTAAGTTCCATGTTCTATTAATGTTGTCAAATGTTGCCTCCCCTCCACAAAACCACATTGATCCATATCTGTTAATTTTGGCATCACTTTTGCCATTCTAGAAATAAACACGTCGTAATCATGGTTCCCTCCTAGCTTCCAAACTTCCACATGAGTACCATCTATTCCTGGGCACTTTCGTGTGAATTGGTTATACATTAAATTTTTATTTTACCTCCTGTTATCCAAAATGTTGAGTATGAGGTTCAGTTATTAGCTAGGCATATTTAATTCATTAAACATTTCCATTTGTACTTTTTCTTGATTTCTATACTTTCCTGCTTTAAACAGACTTTCATAGAATTTCTGAAACTTTTCTAGTACCTCTATACGATTTCTTATCTATCTTGTTATAAGTTGACTATGTTCGGCAACAGAATGTAGAAAGGGCTGTTGCCAGATTCATTGTGTTTAAGTTTTTGTGCTCTTGAGTTTACTTGCGGCGATCTTCCTAAACTTGTGCATGTTATCAAGGTAATCTCTTAATTCTATTTAGCAATCTGCAGTTGCTGCTACTCTTGTTCTGTGAGATTCCCCCTGTTCTGCAAAACCTGAACATTTGTCAGTCCTAAATAATATTGTTGCTTCTTAACTGTATCTCCCTTTATTTCCACCCTATTTTTGAACTCCCTAGCTATATTTCAGAAGTAGTGTCCACTACCCATCACTTAAACTCTCCTCTTTTCAACAGATAGGTGGGAAAGTGCCAGTGTCTCATTTTTTATTTCATTATTCTGTGTTTTTATTTTAGTTATTGGCACGTGATCTGAAGTAATTATTGGGTGCATTTTCGAGACTGTCAAATGCATATATTCCTGTGAAATGTTAAATTCTGTCCAGCCTAGCCCAGTGTTTGTATCTTGGGGAATAATATGTAAATTCACTCAACTCGTAGTACTAAATTCACATTTTCCATTCAAAATATTTTCAGAAATTTCTTCAAAAATCTACTCTCCTTTATTATAGTTTCCCTTCTGGAACCCCAGACACATCTTCACTGCTGCAAATCAAATTCCAATGCTCACCTGTAAGTAATATTCCTTGGTGAAGGCTGATTATTTCTCCCAGAATTTTCTTAAGCTTCATTATGGCATTTTTGGGTGGAATATAAATACATGCCAGTGTAAGCCTTCTCCCTTGCCAGTAGCCCCTGAGTACCACAAATCTACCATTACCATCTTTTTGTATCCTCTTGTATTACTATTGGAGCTCCTCCTGCAGTTAATCGAAGTACTGCTCATTTCCTTTTTCCTAGCTATTTTGCTGAGTAACCATCCTGAAAACCTTTCTTTATCAAATTCACATGTTCAGTTCTTTCCAAACGTGTCTCCTGTAGCATAGTGATTTGCACTCTACATTTTTTAATATAGTTCACTACTTTTTTTTTTTAATCTGTGAGACAGTTGACATATTTAAAGACATTACAGAAAGCATCTTTGTGTTGTTAGTTCCCCCCCTTTTAAGTGTAGTAGCATTGTCTAATTCCAGCTTTCGTGTTACATACATACACTCTTGACAGGTTAACTTTTTTTTTTTTTTTTTTTGTCATATCTGTTTGAGCCATGTCGCATCTTACCCAACTTGTTTGATTGAAAGTCCTCAAACAAAATCGTGCACACACACTCCCCAATAGCCCCATAAAACCTATTAACTAAATACTAACACACACAATTATTAACACACACAATTATGTACATCTTCAAATTTAAGTTTTACCCTTCTAATAAGTACAGGTGTCCCAAACTGACAGCCACACACAGACTTGGGTTAACCTAAAAGAAGGATTGTCGAGCTAAGACACATGGTACAGCCTGTGCTTTTGCCAAGTGCTGTCTGGTTTTGTCTTATCTTTATAGATCTCCCAGATGGGAAAAACACTTGAATGCTGTCCCCAAACATTATCGCTAGCCATTGAAAAGAGCCCTGATTGTCTCCATGGAGACATGAGAGCCAGATACAGAGTTGCTACTAAGCAGTAATTTGCTAGAAAAAAGTTTTGTATTATTAAATGTTCTTTTTCATTTTACTTTTTTTATCTTAAAATTTGTGACTACATCAACCTAAGGGCCTTAAGCCTGTCATCCCCCTATGTACAAATGAGAAAAAGTAAATACATTTTTCTTTGTCATGCTCTTTTTGACCAGACTTTTTTCCCCCATTGCAGTGTCTTCATTTTTTTTTATAACTGAATAAGGAGGAAGAGGAGGGAGGGGGAAAAACAGGAGCACTTGTTCACATTAGTATCCCCATTACACTTATAAAGTTTTCTCAATTATTTTTAGCATGTAAAGTAATCATGTACTGAAAAAAACTTGCTTTTATTACTGTTAAGGAAAAAAAAATATTTACCTTTCTTCTTCCTCTTTTCCTCTCCAAAGTATTTTTCTGAACATAAATGATATGAAGTAGGGCATATGCTGTAGAGTCCCCTACAAGTTTAACAAAGTAATAAAAAAAAGTCAAGTATGTACTGACTTTTTTTTCTTATTTTGTTCTGTTTCACAAATATAATTATTGCTCTGTAATCCTACAGCCGTCAGTTTCCAAGTTACTGGTTTTATTTCTGTTCAACTGCATTTCCCAGATGCTGTCTGTACTTCTTCATTTCCAATGTATCCTCGAGACTGCTAGTCAACTTTTGTGATTTCTTTTCCTTGCCTCAGGCATTTTCCGTTGAAGCATTGGAAAAGGTTTCACTGGCGTAGTCTGTGGTCGAAGAATTTTCCTTCTGTTTCACAACTCGCTTCTTGTTGGACAAACATCTGTATTTCCTTCTTTGCATGTACTGCATCAAAAATGATGATTTTGTTCCTCCAGGAAAGAGTATTTTGATGATAGCCGAGTACAGCAGTTTGAATCTCACACCTGCTTCTCGACATTCCCTGAATAGTGGAATACATTTATTCCTTCCTCTTAGGACTGGTGTACAGTGAGTAATCCTTCTCCATAGACGCACTACTGTGTCACACTTTTAGTACTTTGTCCTTCTGCTACAGTTATTGTCAAAATCAACTCCTGCTGGTAGGAATGCATCTTTAATGTTAAAAGTCTAGGTTATTATTTCATTGCCAGATTTACCAGGGTATACACACAGTGCCCTTTTAGTAAGTCAGGGTACCTTTTTGGCTAGGCTTATATAGGCCCTAGGCCCTAGGGCCAATAGCCTAGTACCAACCTGTGAACTCCTTCTGTGGAATACCAGTCTAGTTGCTTATTTGGGCTTTAATAAAATGAATAGTTTGTTCCTTCCAGCTTCTCTGGTACAGCAGAAAATCTGTTTTTCTTATGTGCTCTGTCCTCTAGTTCTTATTTTTTTAAACATCTTTTCCTGAGCAGTCTCTTATTCAGCCAGCCTTCTCGTTGACATCTGATTTTGCAGTTTTATCACCTCTGTTGAATCTGTTTAAAGCTGCATCTACGTTTTCCATCGTTTTGTTATTTGAGTTGTCCATCGGTATTTAGTTTATTTTAATGGGGTCTGTGTGCATGACTGGAAGTAAAGTGTGGAGCTTGCATTGCTTTTTGCTGAACAGCTGTAGTACTCTTCTAGTCAGTATTTTTTCCTCACCTTTTGTAGCTGATTATCTTTCAAGTCCCTCTGTATTTCTTTTTTTCTTGGCATCCAGGTACTGCACTTGGTCAGTTTCTGAAATTTTACCGAGAAACAGAAGTCCACTGGGTTTCTCTTCTGAAATGTTCGCACCGGGGAGCCAGAATTAAGGTTGTACTTAATGTGCAGCCATCTTGGAAGTCCATTCTCTCCTAAGGGCTTCTTAAGGTGTTTTTTTTTTTTTCTCAAGCCTCCTGCCCCCCCCCCCCCTAAAAAGGATAGGGACTAGTCTTCTGAAGCGGAAGACTTAAGGAACTGGCCAGAGTTTCCACCTCTGATTCAGTCATTTGCCAGTAGGCTGGGAATTCAAGGATGATGGTACCATGTATCTTGATTTTTCTTTAGACTTTAGAGGAGCTTTCATTTTAGGGGTGCAGTTTTTTTAAAATTATACATTTACAGTGGAAGGGAAAATAAGGGTCTGATGTGTAAAGATGATATGACTTGTCAGTGGGAATTCCCAAGCCTGTAATCCCTCCTGTGATGAAGGTTTTACAAGCGATACCGTCACCACAGCTTCTTTAAAGGAAAACTCTACCCTCCTCATACAGTTTAACTCAATCGTTGGGTTTCTTTTCTCCCTACAATATGGTTCTAGCATTGTGTAGGTACCAGAAACCTGCTTATACTTTAAAAATGTATTTCCTTGCATTGGAGTCAAAGGAATGGAAAGCCCACCTACTTTTTTTTTTTTTTTTTTTTTTTTTATTCTCACATACTTTGCAGAGAAATTCGTCTCCACCTGCATGACGTAACATAGACACAGTTAAAATCATCAGGTACTGCTCTCAGTCTTGGATAGGCAATTAATCCTGCTAATGTCAGGAACACAGCAGCTGCTATAAAAAGACAGAAAGCTGTGGAACTGTTTTCTACTTTTTATTGCAGAGGGGAGGAGTTAACACTCCCTTTTCATAGCAAAACAAAGCAATTGGATCAGTCTGGGTTTAAAGGCATCACCTCTTCTGACAAATTTGCATAAGCAGCAACACAGTATTAAAATGCTAATCTTTAAATGTTATAATAGTTTATATGTTAACTTAAATGTAGTATCAAAAATTTTTGTGACATTTACAGAAAAGTCAGAAAATATTTTTCTTGTAAAGTATCAATGCATTTACCATTTTCAACCCCCCCCCCCACACACACACACACAGGCCAGAACCTAAAAAGAGAGTCTGGTGGCAACCCTGTCTGATACTGTTCTTAAAAAGGTCTTTTATGCTTTTTTGTGACACATCCAGGGATATTTGGTACATGCAAAAACAAAGTGCCCACAAATTACCACATAGGTGGTAATCCATTAAGTACAGAAGAAGTAATTAGGGACCTGGGGACCCAAGTTGATAGCAATATTTCATTTGACAACCACATGGGCAAAGTGGTTAGAAAAACATTTTATATAGCCCACCTAATCATGAAGGGATTCACATCTAGATCAGGGGAGGTAATCGTGCCTCTTTACTCATCCCTCATCAGGCCCATAATTGAGTACAATGCCCCTTTTGGGATGTACCTTACCAGACACCTGCAGCAACTGGAAAGACCCCAAAAGTACCTCACCAAGAGGATCAAAGGGCTCAAACAGATGCCATATGCTGCCCGGTTAAAGAAACTCCAGCTCTACTCAGTGGCATACCGCCTGTTCAGAGGCGATCTGTGCCTGACGTATAAAGCCATGTCTAACCTGAATTAATGGACATGCTGCACCTCAGAAAATCCAAATCCCATCGAGCCACGCACTCAAGAGACTTGAACCTCAGCACTGAAATAAATAAGACATGCTGGAGGGACAGATTCATAACCCAGAGGCTCCCTTCACTCTGGAATAAAATCCCAGTCCAGGTTAGGCAGAGTCCCTCATTGACTCTCTTCAAGAGGAATCTTGATGAGTGGATGGGAGATCGTAGGTTTACCCCGGGTATCACTTCTGTGTCACTGTTAGACAGAGGCACAGTATACTAACCTCGAAAAAGGGCATAGCAAAATAAATTTAAAATGGGTGGCGAAAGCCAAACACATTCTGGCATGGCTTATAAATGCCGTAGGGCAGATAGCCTAGTATGAACCTATGAACCTATGCAGATCTATTGTAAGAAATTCCCACTGGCTTTGAGTCAGTCCTTACATTGTTAGAGTGCAACCATAATATACAGCTGAATTTACTTTAACATTCATTTACTATGTGCCCTTGCATTAAAAACACTAAGAAAAGTAAATCAGAAGTACTTAACTGTGTTTAAATGTACGTGTGCGCACGCACACAAACATACACACACTCGTATGCATTTGTACACATGTACCTTTTACACACATACAGAAACACACATGCTAAGCTCTGACAGACATAAATGAGGCTCAGTCAGGTAGACCTATAGAAGCAACTCTGTTACAGAAGGTGTGTTTAGATGACAGTGCTTCACATTCCTGCCATTCAATCTTAATGGCATGAGAAAACAGCACCACTTCCTTATGTCTAGCATGAGTCATAAAAAAAACGGGACTTGAAATGTATTCTGGTAAGAAGGAACGAAAGCAAGAAAACAAGATCATGTTACCAGGGCAGGCCCCATCATCTGCAATTTTGAGAGAAACTCATTAAAATTGTAAAAGAAGCACTGATTTTTGAGGCATTAAAACAGCTCAAAAACAAAGATGCAGTGAAAAAAAATTTTTGTAATTCTAAGGTGGTTTTTCTTTTAATTGCAAGAGGTTGAATTAATGGTTTAAACTTTTTTTGTCATGCATATACAAACCTCTTAACAAGAATCCTTATTCAAACCCAGCAGTAATTTCTATAGGATCTAATAAACACACCAAGCCATGTTCATCTTCTAATGTGTTGCCTAAGGATAAGTATGGAAAGAAGGTGTACACTTGTGCCACATTCTTTCCATGCCATTGGCCATCAGACCCATATAATTAATCTTTTATTTTTAGGGGATAAAAACAAGTTAATGTTAGATAATTATCTGTCTTTTTTCAGCTCAGCCACTTCTGTAGTTAACTTGATTATATACAGTTGTGCTGATGATGGATCATTTAGAACTGTTGCTAACGGGTCTGTTTTTAATAAGGTGCTACAGGTTAAGTTTGAAATTCTCTGCCAGAAGACCTCAAATCCAGACTTTTGGATGGTCCTCTGAACAGGAAAAAGCTCTCTTTCCTTTCTCCTGTTGAATCTTCCAAGAACTTCCTGAGAAGAGGTAAAATTTATGCAGGATTTTAAGCATATATTGTCCCAGAATTCGAAATTTAACTTCGTCTGGATAATTGTTTTCATAAAGACTAGAAATCCCCTCATCATAGGGGTTAACTATCTCTGAAGAGTTTAGAGAAATCAGTCATTTTGAAGGAACCAAGGATATCTTTCCTGACAAATCAGCTTGTCTTAATTGCTTCTGCCCCCTTGTCACCGTGACCTAGCCCCTTTCCTCCTCTCAAGGAAGCTTTCTCACTCCCTTGCAGTGTGGATACTCGTAACTTCAGGTCAATGGATACACTAGATCACAGAGAGAAGGTGAAACTAACCTGGCTCATTATTTCCTAATCATTCTAGTATACAAGTAATCCTAAACCAAGATCGTCTGTGTTTTATTTTATTTTTTTTAACCCATTCTGCAAGTCTTGTTCCATTAGGGAACCATAGAGCTAGTTGCCCTCCACCAGCAGAAAAGGTTTTATTCAAGTTTTTTCCCCCTTTCCTGAAAAAGGAGGGCACATGGACATCCATTCTGGATTTATCAATTGATAACGTTTTATTGATAAAATTTAAGATACTGTCTCTTCAGTCACTTCGACCTATAATTTTCTCAAGCTTTCTTTATTACCCTGGACCTCAGAAGATGCCTGTGATATCCCTGTTCATTCAGTTCACAGAAAACACTTAGATTTTTGTACTCCTCCTATTTTCTGCTTCAGCCTTTTGGTCTTTGTCCAGCTCAAAGGGTATTTTGAAATGCTTAGTGCCTGTCATAGCATTCCGCAAGCTCCAGGGTATGCATATCTATCCCTAGCTACACCATCATTTTCCCCAGACCTGTTGAGACAAGCTTCTGCATTGTTTTAAATTCACCCTGGGCATGTTTTTTTGCTTGGGTTGCACTCTAAACTTAAGTGTGTCCTTTTACCATGTTATGATCTAGTTTACCTAGGCTACCACCTGAATTCTTTCTTCAGGATAAGATGCAGCTTCTAAACTCTTATGTCCAGGCTGTCTTTGACCTAGAATTGACCCGGGGGGGTCGGGAGATTAAGAGCCCATGGTACAGCCATACCTCAACAATTCAAATTTATTACTCCTACTTTTGTCAACTTTCAAAAGGACAATGTTTCCCTGAGAGCCAACTCTTGTATTCCACATGAGGAAGCTTGTATTTCATCCATATGGGCACAGCATTGCCATCCCCTGAACTGCCCAATCTCTTTCTTGCCCTTCGTGAAATAAATCAGTTGGTTTATCCAGATGTCAGCCAGTTCAGAAGTGCTCATTCTGGTGCCCTCCCCTTGCCACAGATTTGGCATGTGGAGCATGTTTTATGAACAAAAGTCCTAGATGTATGGTTAAAGGTAGGACAGAAACGGCCACATAAATGTCAAGGAAATGCAAGCCCTGATTTTTGGCTCTTCAATCTTTGTATCATTTTCGGTCTCCAGGAACTCTTTTGAATCCCTACAGAAAATACAATTGTAATGAGATGCATCAATAAATCTCATGTCTGCAGACTTAATGTGACAGCCTATGAGTTAGCAGTCCAGCACAACCTCTTCCTTCAGGAGTACACATTCCCTCGGAGATGAACACAGTGACAGATTACCTGAACAGATCTTGATGAATGCATGTTGAACGGTGAGGTCTTCCTGAAGGTTATCCATTAGTGGAAACCTCCCCAAATAGGTTCAGACTTTTTTTTTTTTTTTGCTCCAGAGTTCCATGCCCATAACATTTGAGAACAGATTCAAAGTCAGTCTCTAAAGGGAAGTCCTTTTATGCTTTTTCTCTATTTCCTCTTAAAGGTCATGCAAAAAAAAAGTTCTGTTTAATACATCAGTTTCTAAATTTTAAAAATTGCTTCTGAACGCGCAAGTCTAAAAATACATTAGCCGTATTTACAGCATTAGTATCCATGGGCAGGAGATGCTTATGCCACTTTGGGTGTTCAGCTGTAATTTGTTAGGTTAGAGTGGGTAAATAATTTATGTATTGGTTATGTAACTGCGAAGCTGTCAATGAACGTTTTAGCAAAAAAGGACTGGTTAGTTGATTTGTTTTTTTGCCAAACTGTTGGTTTAATAATTTGTAATTGATGATTACTTACTCACACAAACCCAGCATAATTAGAGCTTGGACATCAAGATGACATAAGTGCCTGTGCACTCGTGCTGTACTTCAGCGTTCAGAAGCAAACTTTAAAAGTAGCAAAACTTTTATTTTCACACAGAAAAGTGCATGGATAAATGTGCTTGTGAACATTTTTTTTTTATTTTGTGTGTGTGAAAAGGAACGTTTGCTTTGTGCATTTAAACTTTCTTTAATTCCCAAGGTCCTGCTCCAAATCCAGGACAACCGCCACAAAATGACCTTTATTTGAGTGTTCCTGTTTTGTCTAGTATGTGAGCTGCTCAGTTGAAGACTGGAATATTCATTTAAAACACATTTTATTAGCCATCCTAGCCTGTTTGCCTTTGGAACCCACCTCTTTGATCTCAAAAATGTGCACATATGTTCTTTTAAAAAAGCATCCTACACATCGGGCCACCTAAAAAATGTGTTAATTCTCCATGAGGCCAGAATTACTTTGGAAAATGTGACCATTCCCTCCTCTGAGAATGACATCTTTTCTCAAATTTTGTACCTGGTCATTTGTCTTGCCATACAACTTGCTCATTTCAATAAAAATAGTTTTGAGTTACAAGCCCTTATGGCTGCTACTCCTTGTGTCATCCTTTCAAAAGGACCGAGTATCCCTGGGAGCCAACTCTTCTTGTATGCCTAAAGTTGTTAATGAGAGCTCTTTAAACCACTCTGACTTGCTTTCTGTCCATGTCATCTAAAATAAGAGGAGGAATTTTGCATTTCCCTGAATGTTCACAGACCAATCGTATTTTATCCAGACAAAACTAAAAGGTACTACAGAAACTTGAACTATATTTTCTTTCTGTATAAAACGCTTGGTTGTTCTGTTTCTAAACAGACTTGTTTCCTGTTACTCCTTTCATGAGAAATTCCTTTCAAGTCAGGTGAAATATCATTCTACCCAGAGCTATTGCTGCTAATGGTGCCTTTTTCAAGGATCTGGACTCTAAATCCATTTTAGAAGTTGCCACATGGTCTTCTGTTCACTCCTTTACAAAACAGTACAAAATAGGTGTAACCTCCAGGGCCAGAACAGGATCAGCCTGATCTTTCCCTCTGGGTATACTAGAATGCAGTTCTCCTCAGCCCTCATTCCAGATATAAACAATTGTGCTAGTCTCCCCATATGTAAGCAATACTTGCAACATTGATCAAAGGACGTAATGCAGTTGGGTGAAAATCGTAGCTGTATTGGCACCCTCTCTCACCCCCCCCCTTCTTTTTCAGTACATATATTTTTTTCCTCTTTTTTTTCTTGGACGAGATGGATCTGCTATACTTTTAACCCCTCTCCTTTTTTTTTTTTTGCCCCCCCAGGCATATCATTCCGGAATTGCTGGGACCTGTTGTAGATTCTGAGTTTGGCCTGGGAGCTCAACTGTTTTAGCTTCTGTCTGGGGGGGAGCTTCCCCATCACCTGATGACCATATCTGAGGGCAACTCCCCCTTTATGGACCACACCTCCCCTTAGTGAGTGTCGTGTGCCCTCCCACCCAGAACTGCTTTGTGCATCCCTCCCTGCCACTCTGGTTGCCGAAGCCACTAATTGAACAGTCGTCTTCTAGGCTATAGTCTGGGCTTTAGCTGCGTACGCCACTGAAGCGGGCCTTTTTTCCTTCTCTCCTTGTCATGTCTTGGAAGGACAAAAAAAGAAGAAACTGTTCCAGACCCTCAGGAGGGGTCCTGAGGATTTTCATGCCGGTTTATCCCTAGTGTACCATTTCACATTCTTGCACTTGGGTCACATGTTGTATACATGGCACACAAGGAAAGCACCCACAATTTGGTACGCTGACTGGACATACAACTTCTTTAGCAGAATACTTCCCATATGTAAGCAGTACTGCAAGAGTGATCTACTCTGATGTCTACTGTTATGGTAAATTAATACACAGCTGTACTGTACTCAGTCCCTAAACCCCAAGTGGTGACAGTGCAATCGTAAGCTGCATGGAATTGGAAAATTCTGCCAGCCTTCCCTGGGAGTGTGCCTGTGTGAAAAAAAATATATTTGTGTGAAAGACTATCACTCTGGGTAAAGGAGTACTGGAAGATACAGGCTTCATAGGCTAGTGAAACAGCAGCCTTGATGGTTCATGGTCACAGACTCTGTGTAAATGGTGTGTGCAGTCCAATTTGGGTGTGGCATTTGGAAGCCCATACTGAGGACAGCAGTGCATATTGCCTTTGCTCTTCAGGCCAGATTGTACTTTGTGGGTTAGCCATTGAAATAGACTTGTGTGCACTTTAATGCTATTATTTCTTCCCTGGTTGGTAATGGAGGGATTTAAACCCCATTGATGTCGACCATTGTGATGTCAGTGGGTACCATTCTGAAGGTAACATTGGTAACAGTGGTAGTGGTTCTTTTGCCACAGTCACCCACTTTGAATGGATTTCCAAGACTGGTGTAAATTGCTGCTGTCATCACCAAGTGCATTCATAGAAGAGAGATGATGTCATGATGAAATGGGGGGTAAACCTCTTCATTCCCACTAGCAAGGTATTGGCAAATTCTGCTTTTTATGTGCTGCCTCCTCTTACAGATGCCTGCATTAGAATAAGGATGGTTCTAAACCAGTTAACCAGTATGGTATGGTAGAATTCACAATGTTATCAATTTCTAAAGTTTGAGGCATCCTGATTATTTAATATATGTTGTATATACCTTTTCTTTCAATAAATGTCTTTCTACTGAATGTGTTCATTTTCAGTGTAGTTCTTTACTGAGTTAGAATTATGTTTTGTTACGTGTCCCATTTAAGTACTTGTGTATCTTGATTGTATTGCTTTTGGAACTGGCACCAAAGAGATTGAGGCTTGGATTCCTTTCACCTGCATTGCAGTGCTGCTCTGTCTGTTTTGAGTTGCACAGTGGGAGGTTGATTTCTGTTCACACAGGCTCTGCTGATGTAAGCCTATTGCGCAGCCTCATGCTGCCCCCCCCTAATTTATTCTGTGTCTGACTTGCCACTGCTTGCATGCTTCAGAAGCGGTCTGAAACACCGTTAGATGGCTCTGTCTTCATGCCTTCCTTTTCCAATGGGAATTCGTGTTTCCTGCAGGTAGAAAACAGAAGTGTGTGCATTTGCTCTCAGTGTTGAGGTTTAAGTGTCAAGATGCTTTATATGTTAGATGCGTACTATTACAGGGCCCTAGCAGTCGTACAGTTCCTTTGCTTGTGTTTTGATGTGTGCAGCAGCCACTTGTTATGTAGTACCTGATTGTGTTCTGCCTTTGTATAGAAGTGAAGATGACAGCTGTGAAAATAACTAACTGGGGCTGTTGTGTTTAGAATTGCATGTTTAGTTTTGTAATGGGCAACAGGGAAATCTTTGGCAGAAAGATGCTATAGCTTATTGTTGAAAGGTGTTTTGAATTGGGTAACTTTAATTTAGATGAATTTCGGATTCACAGGAAGGGAGTGTTAATGCAGCGGTACCTCGAATAGCGAAGTCTTTGTGGAGGCTCACTGTCTGTCTGGTTAATGCATGCTAATCATTCAGCTGTAGCTAGAGAACAAAGCTGCCTTCTGAGAGTTTTGCTCAAGCAATGAAAGTGTAAATTTATGAATATGGAGTTGCAAAGTAATATGTTTGCAGAACAGCCAGATAAGCTGTCTAGACTTTTAAACTGTTTGCAAACCCCACCAGCTAACAGTTTTGACATTCATATGATTATAATATCGAGTTGGGCTTCAGGTTCCTTGTTTGTGTAGCTGACCCATGGTGTTGACAACCTGTTCAGCTTTAGCTTCTCTGCGGGTAGTTATGTGGCAAGTCTTTCTCAAAAGTTTTCATTGTTGTTGGGATGCTGTTCTAGAGTTTCAGGTTCAACATGTGTTCTTTATAGAGATACTTTTATATGAAGCCTTGACCTTACTTAAAAGCTTATGATAAAACTTTGAAAAATAGTCTTGTACTACATGCTTTTCATTTCCCCCATAATCTGCCTAATGCATGTTGTATTGTAGCATAAATGCAGTTTCACAGAATCTTTTTAAAGCTGCATTTAATTGTGCTTTTGTTAATCTTTTAATTGTGGTACCAAACTGAGACTGAGCATACCCTGTGATGCTTGACAGCAGAGTTCTTTGAGTCATTACCTGGGAGAAAATAAATGTGTTTGTTGCAAGTCTGCTGTTTAACCAGGCTACTGAAATTAGTATTCTTTTGGGTGATTGCTTCCTACAGTCTGTTACCTAGTGTTCATTCTTTTAAGATTGGTGGCATATGTGATTAACGCAGGAGATTTAATGGACAGAATATGTTCAGGAAAGTGGATGATACACATGTATGTGGTGGTTTTGCAGGGAGAGAAGACTGAGTAGATGCGTCTGTGTACACCTGAAAAAATAAGATAAATGGTTGATTTAGTAAATGGTTTAAATTGGGCTTTGTGCAGAGAATGCTGAAGACTGCTGTTTCCGACAGCCTCTGCACTGACGGAACACTGCTCTGTTTCCAGTAGCCACTGTACAGGGACATTCCTGAGTTCCTTTCCTCACTTGTCAGAGGAGACAGATGTGTCAGGTTTTTGTAGAGTTGTGGCTGTAGGAGTATACAGAATTAGCACTTTTGATACATAACATATTTTTTCCAGGTTTCTATATTTTCTCTGTAATGCGTATCTCTTCATTATATTTGCTACTTTTGCAGTTCTTTAACATAGCCAAAGTCTTTTGACACACTGAAGATGACCCTAGGCTGCTGATAGCAAATCTGGAAATATTTTAGTAATACTTCTAAGAGGCGCTGTTCTTACCTGTATTCAACTTTTGTCACTTCATCAGCACTTCAAATTGAGTAGCTGTTATTGGGATTAGGCCATTTTCATAAATTCTTTATGGTTGGTTTAGCTTATTAACCCCCTACTTACAAAGTGTGTGTGTATGTATGATGTTATGTGGTCCAATTTCACCTACCTTCTTACTCGCGGGTTCGGAGCCGAACATTGGCTCCGACTCAGCCAACTTATATTTTTCTAGCACGAAGTCTCTAATTGGCTGGGCTAACCTGGTATCCCATGTTGCACCGCTCCATAACCCCAGATCTCATTTGCCGCTCGTGTGGCTAGGACGTGGTCTCGCTTGGCTGTGGCTAAGTAGCTTTAAAACTTCTTTTTCTCACTGAAATTGTCTTTTTTCTTCACAAAAGCTATTTTAATAGCTGATTGCTCTTGTTATTGTTTTTTTTGTGGGGTGAGTGTATTGTTGTGGTATCCCTCCGTTCCTACGGGCTAGGCCCGTGTAAGTTAGAGGACCTAGTCCTCTCTCCGTTGTGTAGTTTGTGTGAGGAAAGCGTTTGTCCCTTGCTTCGGTGTGTGTCTCGTCGTGTCAGAATCGTTTAACTTAGAGATTCTTGTCAACTGTTAGCGGTAGTTTCCCGCCTTAACCATTGTGGCCTCAAGTCCTGTTTCTGTGGTGTTGTGTACTGTGGTTTTGCTGTTATGTCTAAGGATCAAAAAGAACACAAACCCTCCGGGTTTAAGAAGTGTTCTAAATGTAGCTACAAGATGTCCATAACAGATGGACATGCTGTTTGTGTATACTGCCTGGAGGCGATACATTTACAAGAGTCCTGTAGCTTTTGTACGCTTTTAGCCCTAGGGTGCTACAGGAGAGAAAAAATAAACTTCTACTGAAGGGTCTTCTTAAGCCTTCCTTTGAGGAGTCCTTGGACTCTTCCTGTGGTTTACAGTCTATAACCAAAAGACTTCTAAGGCTAAGAAAAGATCTCCGGCTCCATCTGTTTCATCGGAGCCAACGGAGAAGACTACCAAATTGGATTCTACCTCCTTGGCTCCCTTGTCCTCGGGGCCGCAGGAGGTAGCTGTGATTCTTGAATCTGCCTTGGCTCCTATCCTGTTAGAGCCCATTCGGAGCCGGTCTCCTAGTGTCAGACAAGGATCTCCAGATAGATCAGTCACCTTCTCTCTCCTCCAAATCCTCCAGACTCTCTGATTTGGATGTGGATAGGGTGGTCCAGAGGCTCCTGCAGTTGCTGGTTTTGGCAAAATTATTTTCGGCACTGACCTAGTAGGCTCCGGAGCCAGTCCCGATGAGTGCACCCATGTTTCCTCCTCAGAGCACCTCCTTGTGTTCGGAGCCGGAGTGTTCTGCTCCGGGTGGTGATCTGCCAGCTCCGATACCTCTTAAGGCTTTATCAGTGCCGATGTTGGCTCCGTCCTCTGGTTTCGGAACCCGTGTTTCCTCTGTTGGGCCTGAGGGGGATACTTCGGGACTTTTGTCGGTTCCGAGCCTCCCTCTCGGCGCTTCGGCTCGGGGAACTTCGGTTCCAATCTTGACCTCGGAGGTTGGTCGATCCTCTGATTCGGGGGGACCCGCCTTCGAGGCCATGAGGAGTGCACTGGCCAGGTCCTCAGTGACATCACCCGGATCGGTCATTCCATCCCCTTCCACTCTGGCGAGAGCCTCTGATGTCCCCCTATCGGTTGACGGAGCCCCAAGGTCTGGGGATACCCCCATGAGTGGTCCCCAACTTTGAGGGCCCCTCAGTCTGTGCCTGAGCAGCCCCCAAGAAAGAAGTTGCGCAAGAGGACGCACATAGACTCCCAGGATGAGTCCCTCACCTCTGATACCGACCTCGAGGAGTCAGAGGGGTCCCCCAAGTCATCCTCCGATGACGTCTCTTTCTCCGACATCCTGGAGATTTTGAGGCAAAGAGGCGGTTGGTCGTCCAAAACCCCCTCTGAGGAGGAGTCAATATTCCTCAAGGCCTTTGGGGCTCAACCCTCCGCCTCCTGGGTGTCTCCACCCTTCGATGAGCTCCTGGATTTGATCTGTCGAAGGGTGTGGGAGACTCTTGACTCGGTGGAACCTGTACCAAGGCACCCTAATAAATTTCTCTCAGCTCCCCCTGGGAAAGAGTTCCTGACCAAAGGGGTTTCCTGTGGATGCCATGGTGGTGGCGGCGGCCACTCAGCAGGTAGTAGCAGAGTCTTCCATCTCCGGCCATCCTCCTAACAAGGAGTCCCGGAGTATGGATCGGTACAGGAAGCGTACCCTCTCTTCAGCGACCTTCACACTTCGGTCTCTGAACTATCTATGTCACTTTACTCGGCTCCAGAGAGATCTCCTTAAAGAGTTAGGAGATACTCTTAACGGGTAATGTACCTGAGGCGTTAACACAGACTGTTAACGCCCAGTTGTCTACTCTTGGCTCGATTGTCAACTCGTCCATGAGGCTCATATCTTATGCAGCCGAGGGGGCGAGCAGGGCAGCTAGCTCAGGTGTAGCCCTTAGGAGGCAAGCCTGGATGCGCCTGTGTCATTTCGCGGAGGCCTTCAAGTCCTCCTTCACTGACTCCCCCTTTGATGGGTCCTCACTCTTTGAGACCAAAGTGCAAGACACCCTCACCAGATGCGAGCAAGAGGGAAAGACTCTGTCTGCCGTAGGGGTCTGTTTTTCCCTCCCATCTAGGCCTTACCCCAAGGCTCCGAAGGGAGGAAAGATGTGGTTCAAAAAGTCACAGAAGTCTTTCCCTGCCGGTCAAGGTGAGCCCCCCTCCAAAGGCAGAGGAGGGGACGCCGCCCTAGGGGCAGAGGAGGCCCTCGCAATTCGGGAGACCGTGATTCCTTTCGCGGACCTTCCTATCATCGTCCCTGATGTATTGCCTGACTGTGCTGTTCTGGAGCCAGTCGGGGGCTGCATTTCGTTGTACCCGGAAGCCTGGGCAAGTATCAGTCCGGATCGATGGGTGCTTCGTATAGTTACTGGAGGTTATTCCATCCCCTTATTATCGGACCCTCCTCCACCCAAGAGAATCCTAGACGTTCCACCCAGTTAAAGGGATCACGCAACACTAGAAATTTCAAAGTTGCTGGAAAAAGGAGTCATCCAACCTGTCCCCTCAGACCAGATCGGATTAGGGACTTACTCAAGACTCTCTCTTTGGTGCCGAAAAAAACAGGGGACCTGAGACCCATCTTATCTCAGCCGACTGAATCGATACGTTCTAAAGTCCAAGTTACGAATGGTCACTCTTCAGTCTATTTTTCCATTGCTGGGAAAAGAAGTATGGATGTGCTGCATCGATCTCAAGGATGCTTACTACCATATCAAAATGGACAGGGCATCCAGGAGTCCCTTATGCCTCCGGCTGGGAGCCAGTCATTTCCAGTTTCGTGCCCTGCCCTTTGGCCTCACCACAGCCCCCAGGGTGTTCACCAAGTGTTTGGCAGTGGTGATAGCTCACCTGAGACATCAAGGATTCCAAGTGTTTCCATACCTGGACGACTGGCTCCTCACCGCCCCCACCAGGCATCTTCTCATTCAGGCCAGGGAAAAGACCATTGCCCTTTGTCATCAACTAGGAATTACCTTGAAGCCTTGCTGCCCTCGCAGCGTGTCACATTTATAGGCGCAGAGGTAGACACCGTTCATATGCGGGTGTTCCTGCCTCAAGAAAGGATAGAAGTGTTGCAGGGTCAGGTTCACGCATTACTACTCTCGTTACTACCCCTCAAGAAGGTTCAGGCCAGATGGGTCCTACAGCTCCTGGGATCCATGGCAGCCACCATTATGTTACTGCCTCTAGCCAGATTACACATGAGACTTCTGCAATGGATCCTCTCTGCCCAATGGTCCTTTCAGAAACTTCCCCTGTCCCATTTGGTCCTACTCACCTATCGATGCAAACAGGACGTCTGTTGGTGGCTGCTTTCCACCAACTTGAACAAAGGGAATCCCTTTATTCCTATGACTCAGGTTGCCACGGTGACCACGGACGCCTCCCAGATTGGGTGGGGGGGCATTATCTTGGCAGGACGGTCCAAGGCACCTGGCAGGTTCAAGAGGTGCATCTGCACATCAACGTTCTAGAGATGAGAGCGGTGCTACTGGTGTTGCAAGCACTGCAGAGCTTGCTCTCCCTAGGAACGATTGCAATTCACTCGGACAACATGTCTGTGGTGTGGTACCTGAACAAGCAAGGGGGAACCAGGTCTTACCCCCCTATGCAGAGAGGCCATGCGAGTGTGGCAGTGGGCAGTGTCTTCCCGACTGTTCCTAGTGGCAATGCACATTCCGGGGAAGGCCAATGTGATAGTAGACAGGCTGAGCAGATCTGTTCTGATGCCTTACAAGTGGTCCCTGAACCGCCGAATTGCGGAACAGATTTTCAACAGGTGGGGTCAGCCTTGCTGCGACCTTTTCGCCAATCCCCACAATACCAAGTGCAGCAACAACTACACTCTGATCCCCCCACAGGAGGAGTCACCCAGGGACGCTCTAGTCCACGATTGGCCTCCCTGTCTGCTCTATGCTTTCCCTCCGTTTCATCTGCTATCAAGAGTGATCCAGAAAGCCATTTCCTCAGGAAGCAAGATGATTCTTATTGCCCCACACTGGCCTCGCCAAGTCTGGTTCTCCTTTTTTTCATCAGTATGCAGTGGACAGTCCTTGGACTCTGGACCCAGCACCAGACCTACTGACACATGTCGGGACAGTCCCATCCCTCCCTATGGACCCTCAAGTTGACAGCCTGGCTACTCCACTTCCATCTTTAGTCAGACTTCATCGTTTTTCACCTGAGGTAGTACACATTTTATCTTTTTCTCATAAATCTTCTACCAGGAAGATTTACTCCAGCAAGTGGAAAAGATTTTCAATTTGGGCTCAGGCCAAGGGACTGGATCCTTTCACAGCCCCCATCCCTGCTGTCTTAGATTTTTTATCCACACTTTTTCAGCAGGGTTCTGCTCCTGCTACCATTAAGGTTCAGCTGGCCGCCATTTCTAATTTTCATACCTCTTACGAACCTTCTCTCATGGCTCATAAGCTATGCAAGGCCTTTTTGAGGGGCACCTTGTTGCTTCGGCCTCCTGTGTCAGAACCCATCATGCCATGGGGTTTAAATTTTGTGTTACAGGCCCTGACGTCATCACCTTTCGAACCAGCTGCCACCTATGAATTAAAATTTCTGTCTTGGAAGACTGCATTCTTAATAGCTATCACATCAGCCAGGTGGGTGTCAGAGATTTAAGCGTTGTCCATCAAATCCCTGTATTTAATATTTCATAAGGACAGGGTTTCCTTGAGACCTAATCCGTCCTTCCTTCCAAAGGTGACCTCTGCCGTTAACCTCAATCAGTCCATTGAGCTGCCAGTTTTCTTTCCTCAATTTTCCAACAAGGCAGAGTTTTAAGTTTAATCAATTGGACGTACACAGGCAGCTTCGTTTTTACTTGCACAGGACAAAACAACTTCGTAAGTCTGACCAACTTTTTGCGTCCTTCTCGAATAATAGAACAGGTTTCCCTGTTTTTAAGATTACAATTTCCAGATGGATTTCTGACTGCATCTCCTACGTTTACTCATCAGCAGGCAGAGAGTTACTGTTCCCCGTCAAGGCTTACTCCACCAGGGCTGTTTCCGCTTCAGTAGCTTATCACTCCAGACTATCCTTGAACGAAATTTGTGCTGCGGCCACGTGGGCTTCTCCCCACACCTTCATTACTCATTACAAATTAGACATGACTTCTAGGGGCCGGGCTTCCTTTGGTTCCACTGTTCTCAGAAGTATCGTCCATTGAGCCTCCCAGGATAGAGGTGCTGGGGATGCTGTCCCGTGAGTAAGAATGTAGGTGAGAGTGGACCACATAACATCTACAAGTTATGTACTCACCATAACGCTTGATGTATGTGGTCCATCTCGCCTCGCATTCTTACGTTCCCTCCCACCTTCTCCCTTCCTGGAGGATTTGGAGGCGACATTTGTTTTCAGTACTGGTTATTTTTTCTTTGCTGCCCTGGTTAGTGTTCTTCTCTTCTGAACTGTGGTTGTGCATGAGGTGTGAATATGAGCTGCTGCAAACTAGATCTGGGGTTATGGAGTGGTGCACCATGGGATACCAGGTTAGCCCAGCCAATTAGAGACTTTGTGCTAGAAAAATATAAGTTGGCCGAGTCGGAGCCGATGTTCATGTGGTGAGTACATAACTTGTAGTTTTTATACATGTATAACAAGTGTACGTGTGTGTGTGTGTGTGTGTGTGTGTGTGTGTATATATATGTGTGTATATATATATATATATATATATATATATATATATATATATATATATATATATATATATATATATAGATGTGTGTGCGCGTCTCCCTGCGTTTCATCAAAATGCACCACACCTGCTATGTTTGTCCATGTGGATGGTTCGGATAGTTAAGCAGTGGAAATACTGATGAGACAGGTAAGTGGGGTTGGAGGGGTGAGAACATTTGTGTATTTGAGTTAGGGTTGGGGATGAGTGAAGGGTAGGTCTGTGTGCACAAGTTTATGTATTTTAGGGTCAGGGTAAGGTTGGGGGGGTAGATATAATGCTTGTGTGTCGGTGTGTTTTGTGTCATAGGCAGTTTTGCAGGAAGGTTTTTGAGAAGGTAAGGTGTAGGGTTAGGCTTGTGAGGAGAGGCAGAGTTGGGGTTAGCACCTGTTTCTGAGGTGATTGAAGGGGGATGGAGTCACCCAACCTCTATAGTAATGGGTGCTAACCCTAATCCTAATGCTGCCCCTTCCCTCAACCCTAACCCTATACCCTGCCTTCATAAAAACTTTCCTGTAGCACTGCTACTGTTCAGATGACTTTGAGGCTAGTGTTAGGGCTGGGTGTAGTGTTAATATCGGGAGAGGAATCTTGTTTTCCTTTCTCAATATTATTAAATTCGGTATCTTTGTTTTTGGTATTGTGTATGTTTGAACTTTAATGTAAAAAAAAATTCATTTCACAATAGTATTTATATGGAGATTGCACACGCATATGTGTGTGGTTGTGTGTGTGTATATTCATGCACACAACACGTATGTGTGTGTCTAAATATGTTTACTTTACATTAGTACTTGCATAAATATTAATGCATGGAGTGTGCTGATTGCACTCCAGTATTAGGAAAAAGACAACTCTGTTAACGTTGGGTTTCACGCTGTGTTAAGCACCCTCTGCTTAAGTTTAAGGTTGGGTCTTGCACTAGACAATCGAATGTACTAGTACTGACTAGCAAAAGACTGCTGTCTGTACAAATAAGAAGTCCTTCACTTCCTCTCACAAAGTTAAAGTGGTTAAAGTAACAGGATGTCAGCTTGCCCACATTTTCTGAAGGATAGAATGTCTAGAACTTTATGTATGTCATTTATTTAGTGACTTCAAACCACAGTAATTTTTCTCCAAAAACTAAATATTTTGAGGAACAGACTAAATCTAAGCCAAAAATTTTAACATTCTGCATAAATATTGACATCTGAGAGGCATAGCAAAGTGAGAGTAAATAAAAAGGGACTATTCTTTCTGACACCACTCGCCAAGTGCTTTATGGTTTTGGAAGCTGGCAAAACACTTCACACTTTTTTTTTTTGCTGTAACCAGTAGTACATGAAGCAGATAAAGCTCCATGTACTGCAAAGAATTATAATCAGATCTCCGATCATTTTTTATGTGTTCTCAACATGGATGTTAAGATTAACCTCTTGAGCTTTGCCGTTTAGGTGAATTTGTTGGCATCCATGTCTTAGGCATGTAATCAAGTTACGACTGATGAGCCCATCATAATTCTACATATATGTGTAGTGATGGTTTGCATGTATACACGCGTATATGGAAACCCTGTGTATAACAGAACGTTCTTAATATCGGGCATGTTTAACACCGGCAGAAGTGATCTTCAGTCATTTGATTGCTTCTGCCAATGTTAAGTCCGTGCAAGATTGTGCACCGTGGAGCTTGGGGAATTTTGCTCTCAACTGTAGTGTGATTTGAGTTGGGATTGTGGCGGGCTTTCCCCCCAGTGTTTAAAAAAAAAAAAAAAAAAAGAATGCAGATGTTTTGGCCTCTGATATTTTGGGATCAGTGTTTAGCTGTTCGAAATTTGTGTACAGTGTTCCGAAAGTACATCTGTATATAATGTGTATATATAAATGGTTTCTGTTACAACATTGGTTGTGTGTGTGTTTTGGTTGACAGTTGTTTAGTTAGCCATTTATGATTGACTAGCTGGTCATCAGGTTTCTGAGACTGAATAATTCCTGTGGTTGAGGAATGTGCCCTTAACCCATGCTTGTGCAGTCTGAGTTAGTATGTATAATTAGGGGGGTGTGGGCAGTGTGAGGCAGTTTCTTGGCCTGTGCGTAGTTGCTTGACATATGCTGTTTCACTGTAAAGATGTTTGTCTGTCTAGCATGTCAGCGATGTCTGTATCTAATGTGTACAGTACATTCAAATATAATGTATATTTATCTTTTGACTAGGTTAGCCTTTCTAAGCTGGTGGCCTATTTTCAGGGGAGAGCCAAGATGGTGTTGATATTAGTAGGGAAAGTTTGGCCAGCTCATTGGGGAACTTCCCCTACTTCTTCGTACAAGAGTACAGGGGACAATTCAGTATAGTGCTTCCTGTTTTCTGTTCTGAGCGTGTAGATGGCTCAGAGAAGCAGAAAGCATGGAGGAGAATGAGAGTGGTTATTGAAAAAGAAAATGCTGTTGGTCGAACGGCTAAAGAAGCTAATGTAGTGGAGAAGGAGTCTGAGATGCGGGTGCAGGAGAATGGAGAAAATATGATCGGGAGCAGGAGAATGGAGAAAATATGATCGGAAGCACAAAAGAAGTAAACAAAGGGAAAGGACAGGGAGAAGGAGTGGAAATGCTAAATTCTGAAGATATTTTTCAGTGGAAGCTTTTTCTTACAGATAATACAACAGCAGAATGTTACGACCCTCCAGTTAGGAGGGTTGTGGGATGTCTACTTAAAAGAACCAATAGACCGGAGTGAACCATAGAGTGAAAAAACAGCGTCACGGGAAAGATAGTGGACAGGATTCAGGAGGACGAACAACACTAGGAGAGAGAAATCTTCTTCTGCGCAAGACTGTAAGAAAAGGTGAAAGAGAACCGAAGAAGGTCGAAGTTTAAAATATTGAGTAAGAATAAGCAATAAAGTAGAAAAGGAACTAGAAAGTTATGAGAGATGGGACCGCATCATAGCACCACTGGGAACAGAACCCAGAAAGGTAAGAGCTTTTATTTGTATTAATAAGGAGACATTTTGTCATATCTTTTTGAGGAGGCACAATATGTGGAAAAATTCTTGGAACAATACAACAGAAACGACATTTTAATCTTTGGAACTTTTATGTAATTCAAGCTTTTAATAGAGAAACCAAGAAAAAATTATTTGTACAGTTTAGGACTGAAATTGAAAAAAAATGATCTAGATGACTAGTTTAAAAACTGTAGAGATGTGCATATTACTCGCATATATGACACAGGGCTATGGGTGGGGTGGGTGGGAATGTGGTGTAATATTGAAAATGCAAATTGAAAACATTGTACATTTTACCCAACATAATAAATATAGAAAGGAGTAATGGAATGGTAAGGTATTGGGGGCAGCCTAAGACATGTTTATGTGGTAAAGATGACCATTTAATAATGGTTGTTGTTGTGTCTTTCGGCTTTTGGTTAGGGGTCGCCACAGCAGAAGTCCGGTCCGCTAATGATTGGCAGTTGATTTTTACGTGCTGAGTTGCCAGCCCTAATGTACAACCTTCAACGAAGGTACGCCCATTCACGCATGTCTCCACGCAGAAGACACTCTTGCTGAGAGTCTAACCGGTCAGCGTCTTACTGTGAGGTGACAGTGCTACCGCAGCACCACCACCGCGGATCGGTGATAAAAGAAAATGTTTCGTATGGAAAAGTGGACCATAAAGCAAAGAAATGTGAACACAGGTGTATAAAATGTGAAGAGTGGTCACTCTTGGATAGATTGTACAATGTTAGAAGATCAGACACACTAAATTATAGTAGAACAGGATAAAGAAAAGGTTACATTGGATAGAAAAAAATATAAAACGAAAAAATGGATGTAAGTGATGCGAGAATGTATGAGAGAGCATGAGTACAACAGAAGAAAAAGGAGGAGGCAGTTTAACTCAAGTGATGAGGAACGTAAACTGGTAAAAGCAAGAAATAAAAAGTTCTATAGGTAAAAGACAAAGAAAGCACAAGTTCAAAAATGTAAGTATAGCGGATAGCAAAAAAGGATAAATGAAAACTATTCATTACAGCGAGAATCTCTGCTAGTAATGTGAACAGTACAAAGAACTTCCATCGCAGGCTAGGAGTATTGGAATGGTGCAGAGCACTAGACATGTCTGTTATAACGCACTCATGGACATTAGAATAACAGAAGAAAGAATACAAATTAATGGGTTATGGAAGGCTAAGTTGTTTGGAATTTAGGCAATGAAAAGTGTTCTGATATTTTTATGGAAAGAAGGTATAGCTATTTTAAGTTGCACAGTTTTATTATTGGGAAGGTAGTAATATTAGGTATAAGATACAAATCTATGGGAAAGTAAAAAATGGACATGTAGAAGAAGCAATTTAAGAGCCAAAATTATTTTATAGCATGAACATATTACAACAAGTAATGTTGGAAGAATTAACTAGGGAAGTGATCGGTAAAAGGTGGAAAGGTATTTATATACCAATTGTGGGTGGGCCTTTTAGGCCACGTATTGAATAGGTTGTTAATGTTAATCATAAATTTAGGGAGAATGAACAGGGGTTTAGGTTTATTACTACTTTTAACCTGGATTCTGCAGGTATAACCCAGGTGACTGTTAACAATTGGGAAATATTGGATTTTGACCTGAATGTTGGAACCAAAGTTGGAAAGGGTCCCCCCAAAATTGTATTTAGGAAGGATAAGTCCCTTGTGTTTGAGCATAACAATGAAAATGCATATGGTTTCTCAAATGGAGCTAAAAGTAATACTAAATGTTTAAAGTGTAATTACTGTTGCCACATTTTGCAAACAGGAGAGCAGTTCAAATTGAACAAAAATAATCCTATTTCCATTAAAGGGCACTATAATTGTAGCAGCGTTAGTGTAGTTTATTTAGTTAAATGTCAAATATGTTTGGCATTTTATGTAGGAAAGACCTCTAGAACATTAAAGACACGTATCTGTGAACATCTCTATGATATAAAGAAAAGAAAAATGACTAATGCCTTATTGAAAAATGACTAATGCCTTATTTAGACACATCAAAGACAATGGGACACACTCATTTTTAAGTTTTTGGCTATTGATCACATAGTAAAAGAGCCTCGGGGTAAAATAGTAGATTTACATTTGGATGCCAGTGAATTGAGATGGCAGTTAAGGTTGGATGCTACTCAGTATCCTGGACTAAATGAGGCAGTTAACATTGCATGTATTTTAAAATAATCAATTTTACCAATTTTATTTACAAAATTATGTAGTAAGTTTTTAAGGTGTAATTATTTATGTGACATTAAGGGTATTTAAGGGTTGGGTTTACAGTGTAATTTGTTCTGATGAAGGCTCTTGAAGGAGAAGAAAGCGCTTAACCGTTATCAAATAAAGTTTGGAATTTATTTGCAACTTTTCCTTGTCTCACCTGATTTGGTGCTGTGAGCTGTTGTGGTTTGAAGGTTCACTCGATTTTTCTGATCACTCAGTCATATGGGTAGGGATGCGAGAGAAAGATTTAATCATTTTATTCCTTTACCTATTTTAATGTAACGAGTCAGTTGAATGAAAAGGCAAAAGATGCAATACAACAACTATGGCAAGATCCTTTTAATATGAGAGAATTCTATAAAGACTGGGCAAGTTGGTGGATTAGTTAAAAAAAAAAAAAAAAAAAAATATAGAAAAGTACTAATGGCAAAAACTGAAGAGATTACAAGATATTAATAAATGCAAGGAAATTAGTTCATAGGTAGGTACTAGGCTTATCTGCCCAAGGGCCTAACTAAGCCTAGCCAACAAGGTTCCCTGGCTTACACCACCCAAGGAAGTTATTTTCCTGTGCCCCTGTTGAGCAGAGCCACAGAAGTGACCCCCCCCGGGTGTATTTCCTATTTCCCATCCACTTATCAAGACTTTTCTTGGAGTGCTAATAAGGAACTTTGCTTGACATAGATGGGTAGCTTGTTCCAGAGTATGGGAAGTCTCTGGGACAGGAATCTATCCCTCCAGCATGTCCTGTTTTTTTGTGGTGACAAGGTTCAGGTCCCTAAAAGCATGTAGCTCTGAGGGATTGGATTTCTTTAGGTGTAGCATGTCCAACAACTTTGGGTTTGACACAGCTTGATATGTAAGGTAGAGGTCACCTCTTGAGTAGGTGATATGCTACTGAGTAAAGCTGGAGTTTTTTTGAGATGGTCAGTGTAAGGCATCTGTTTGAGGCCAGTAATCCTCTTTGTGAGGTACTTTTATGGCCTTTCCAGCTGCTGCAGATGTCTTGTGAGGTACATTCCAAAAGGGGCGTTGTACTGTCTAATGGGTCTAATGCAGGGGTCTGTAACCTGCGGCTCTGGAGCCGCATGTGGTTCTTCCACCCTTCTGCAGTGGCTCCCTGTAGCTTTGAAAAATGACCACTCTGCCACATGAGACGCACACACAGAGTTACCTCGCAACTGTACAGATTTTTGCAGAATGTCCTGATTTTTGCCTCATATTTAGTCGGTTTCTCATAAAATTGTTTTTTTTCTGGCAAGTCATTGAGGGCTGAAGTCAGAAAATATAGACAAACATTTGAGTTTCAGACTTTAGAAAATTCATGCTAATGCAAAACCTGTTTTATCAACTTTCTAAGTTTGTAAGAGCAACATTTAAAGTGTCCTTATTTTTGGGCCTTTGTCCATATTTCTTTCAAGAGGCTGAGAGGTATAACACACAGCACACGACTGAACGATCCCAATATAAATCCCAACAAAGGAACAAAAATAGGGATGGATTTTAAATATTGTTCTTATAAACGTAGTTCTTTTATATATAGTGTAATTGTATATAAAACTTTATATGTTGTGTTATCTTCATTTCAGGGGTTGAGTAGGTTTTGTGGCTCCTGATGAACTTTATTTGGTGGGAGAGGGGCCAAAATGGCTCTTGATACTGAAGGTTGCAAACCCCTGGTCTAATGAGTGTTGAGTAGAGGGGAACAATGACCTTTTTATTTATTTTTTTTAACCTGGATGAGAACCCTTTTGTGATGGTGTGCTACGTAGAAGGATTTCTTGACTACTGTGGCGATGTGTTTATCAGAGGAGAGACTACTGGCCACCTGGGTCCCATCACACATTCAGTATTAAGTAGACTGCTGCCTATGTGGTAGTTCATGGGTACAGAGTTTTTACCAAAGGGGATGACAGTGCACTTTTTAGCTTTGAGCTTGAGGCCATGGCTCTGACACTAGGCATTTGTCTCAGTGAGGCCCTTTTGTAGGATGTCCACATTGTTAGGAGTTTTGATTATGGCTCCTAGTTTGCAGTCATCTGCGAACTTAGTTAGCCAAAGGCCTTCTGTGTTGGCGTGTACTTCAGGGGAAGTAGATACCAAACAGGAGAGGTCTCAAGACTGAATCCTGTGGTACTCCACTTATCACTGGTTTGAAGTCAGATTTGGAGTCTGCAACTTTTACAGTGTGGGTTCTGTCAGTGAGCCAATTGGCAACTCATCTTGTGATATAGGAATTTATACCTAGTTTAGTGAGTTGAGCTATAATTCCAGAATGGGGCATGGTGTTGAAAGCCTTGGCGAGGTCAAGATAGGCTGCGTGAGCCATCTTACCCTCATCTACAGCTTTGGTGACTGGCTCAAAGAAGTCTATCAGGTTCAGGAGGCATGATCTGCCTTTCACAAACCTGACCTGGGTGGGGTCCAGAGTTTGGAGGTTACCAATATCTTTGAGTTCCATGATGATACGTTCCATGGCCTTACAGACAAGGCTCGGCAGGCTAATAGGGCGAAAGTTCCCGGGATCAGTGGTGACTCCCACTTTGTGAAGTGGGATAACTTAATAGGCACAAAGCCTGATGTGAGACTATGATTGAACATGGTGCTTAGGTGGGGAGCCAGTTCGTTCTGAAGTTCGTGTAAAAGGCAGCCTGGGCTGTTGTCCAGTCCCATGGATGCTGTGTTTTTGGCTTTAGAGAGTGCAGCTTTTAGCTGCTTAGCTGTGATTACAGGGACTCTGCATTCTTCCTGTATATATATGGGCCCTTCAGGGAGTAAGCACTGAACCTATCTGCCAGGATGTTGGCAATATCAGTTGGTTCTGTAATTTTCGTGCCCTTGTGCTGTAACTCAGAGCAGATCTGGGTGTTGTCATTGAGATTCTTGACATAGCTATAGAATGCTTTGTGGTTGTCCCTAGAATCAGTGGTGATTTTGTTTTCGTAGCTAGCTTTGGAGGATCTTATAAGGGATCTCAGCTTCTTACTGAGGCTGACCAGGGAACTCCTCCACTCATGGGATTTTACTTCCTCTTGCAACAGTTTCTTCTTTCTGTTGTAGCGTTTGTTTATGGCAGGAAACTACCAGATTGGCTTCCTTTTTTTGGAGGACGATCATGCCCAAACAAGAGTAACGTACGCTGTAGAATAACTTGAGTCCAAGCAGGAACGGTGCAACAACTGATATATAAAATAACGCACTTTTTTTTTTTTGTTCAACAAAATAAAAGTTGTACTCCATTTAGCGCTTTCATCCGCATCAATCAATTACTCTCTTATATACTTCATTTTGGCGCCATAAATCCCCGTTTAATAATTAAAGTAATTACAATGTGCAATTTTAAAGTGAACTAGTGCTTTGACGAATTTATTACTATGAAATCCGTTATTCTACAGCGTACGTTAGTCTTGTTCAGGCATTTTTGTTCTTACGCTGTTTGTGGATTTTTTTGGAGGATACCATCTTGGTTCTGTTTGAGATAGCACGATAAAGTATTCAAAAATATAACAAATAGAGAGGTTTACAGAAAAAGTTGTATGAAATGAACCAAGAAAAAAATATAAAAAGGTTATTTAAGCAGATATATTTTTCAAGGAAAGAAATAACAGCACCATACTTAAAATTGTCAAAACACAAGAATAAGAGAATTAAATGAAAAATGTGATATGAAACCACACGAGCAAGAAATTGAGAATAGTCAGTGTATATTGGAAACATTTTCATCGTATGACATTATAATAAGATAAATGGTAATTTAAACTAACTTAACTGTTTTGTGAAACAATCTTTGGAACTAAATATAAAGTTAGTCAAGAACTTCTGATATTAAGAATTGTTAGATGATATAATAGAGGAAAATGGAAGTAGGGGTTGTAAGTTAAGCTCTTGAGAGGATCCAACATAAACATCAAAATCAGTGTACAGAGAAAACTAAGTTTGGTAATCAATGAATTGTTGAGCGAAATATTGTATATGAGTGCTATTAAGCAAAAATACCCAGCAAGTAGCATTTATTTGCTTTAATTATGAATGCAGTAGTTTAACTAGATGTCAAACCACAGAAGGTATTTAGAAGCCAGTAATGTAATTTGGTATTAGCAGTTAAGAATAAAGAATGGATGAAAACAGCTGTAGGAATTCTTAATAAAGAATTAAGTTGGGATTAACCATTAATAAAAAGAGAAGCAAAGGACTGGGTCTTTCGGAAGAAATATTGGTTATCTAGTTTAACGAAGAAGTAGAAATTTTAGGAATAAAGTTTGGAATTGAACAGCTGAGGAAGAAACAGTCAGGAAACAAGCGGGAAAAGGGTGTTTAAATATTTGGGAACTAATGAAGGATCAGCTGTAAAACATGAACAAATGTGAATAAAACTTAGGAGTATTTTAGACTTAAGTTAATCCTGAGAACAGCATTGACGCCTAGGAACAAAATTTGAGCTATAAACCAATTTGCTTTTCCTGTACTAACTTAAAGTTTTGGAGTGACTGGCCACAAAATGTGTTTGATAGATTAGACAGGAAAACAAGGATGCTTCATGCTCACCAGATGATTTATAAAAATCAGTGCATACCAAGATTATATTTCCTGTTAGAGGTATGGGCCTCCTTGAAATTGATTAAATGTGTAGATCTGCAGGGTGGCCATGGTGGTGCAGTGGTTGGCACAGCAAGTTCTCTGGTTTGATCCTTGGCTGGGGTGCCTTCTGTGTGGAGTCCGCATGTCTTTCCTGCGATCTCATGGGTTTCCTCCCACATTCCCTCCCACATCCCAAAGACCTGCAGTAGGGGGGTTGGACATACTAAACTGGCCATAGGCAAGTGTCTGTGCTAGTAAGTGGTGCCAATGAATTACCGCTGCAGGGCTTGCCACCCAGCAGTGTAAACCTTGGCTCGAGATGATTGTCAACCGTGGAAGTGACACCATCACCCCATGTGAAAAATGGGGGAAAAGGGTTGAGGATGGATGGATAGATCTGCAGCTGTGTAATAGCACACACATCTGTTGACCTCAGAAAGCCCAAGTGTAGTGAAAGATTTGAAACCTGAGTAGAATAAATCTCTGACTTCCCTTCTCAGTGTAGCAGAAGCATATTGGCGTCCAGCAGGAATAGAAATTGGATGAAGCATATTGGCGTCCAGCAGGAATAGAAATTGGATGAAGTTGATAAAATTCAGACTGCAACTGAATGTGCCAAAAAAACAAAACAAAAGAAAATGTAAGGTGAAGGATCAGATGAAAAGGCAAGAAATGTGGTTACAAAGTTCATTGAACATGTGGGAGAAACAGATAAATGTAGGTTTTGTAAAACAGAATTGAAAACAGTCACACCCCTCGTTGCTGATTGTGACATACTAATGGCAAAAGGATTGTATACTGAAAGGCATAATTTGACAAGACTGTTGCACTGGGGCTTATGCAAACATTTTAAAATTGAAGTAGCTGAAAAACACTGGAAACATGAGCCCCAAAGCATCATAGAAAATGAAGTCTACATCACATGGGATCAGCCATTACCAACAGTTCAAAAGATGTGAGAGAACCAGATGTAGTGGTCCATGAAAAGAAGGCAAAGTTGCATTGATCATTGAAATTGCTACACCCAGTGACTATAGTGTCTTGCATACAGAGACACTGTCATAAAATGTCAGGATTTACAGGCAGAAACAAGAGCAATGTGGAAGAAAAATACCCAGGCAGTTCCAATAGTAGTAGGAGCCACAGGTCTTGTAATATAAAAAAAAACACTACAATCTTATTTAGATATAATCTTATTTAGATATGTTACCGATACATGCAGGTCCGTGTGAATTGCAGGAGTCCTACCGGGCACATTGTGGGTGCTGCAAAGAGCACTCCTGGCTGACATCAAAGATTGAAACAATACTAATTTCATGAACTTTAATCGTACTTTGACTTGGGAATGGTGTCCATTCCCATCATGGTATTAGAAACCCAAAAGCTTTGGGGAAATTAAAAAAGCAAAAACATATTTGATTAACTCTATTACTAGGCAAGATCACACATTTAGCTAGTGTATGCATGATTCCATCAAAATTGGAAAAAGATTTAATGAATGTAATTTTTGTGCTCCTATGGGGGGTCTAGACTTGACCCATTTAGAGACATTCTTTATGTAACAAAGGAGGAGGGTTGAGTTTAATGCATCTTATTTTTTCTATTTATACACTTTGTTTAATAGAAATGAAAGATAAAGGAAAATTAGTAAGGGTTATAGAAAAACATAAAACAATTTGGGGGGAAAAGCGTAAATGTTTTAAGACTAACAGTTTGTATGGATACAAAATATCAAGAAAAAATGTTATGGAAAATTGATACAGGGAATGTAGAAAAAGATAGGACATGGTATGAGAATGTCATGGAAAAATTCTGTTTATCCCTAGAAATGTATAGGTGAAGAAAAGATTAGAGCAGTAAAAGCAAGAATGGCAAGATCTAAAGAGTATGTAGAATGTGCACATTTTTTGTGGAGGCTATCGATAAGCTTCCAGCTAAAGCAAACCTGCGGTATAAAACAAAAGATAGTTTTGTATGTATTGTAGAGAGTTGGAAACAGCCGAGCATGTTTTTATAAAGTGCAAAAGAATATTTAACATATGGAAAGAGATGTATGACGAAGGATATTTAAATGAGCTGAGAAATGTATTGAATGTATAAATGAGCTGAGAAATGTATTGAATGTATAAACATGGATATGATCGAAATATGGACACTATAAAAATGTAAGACAAAATTACGTAAACTAGATGAAAAGGTATTTTATATTTTATGGAACAAAATAATTGAGGTTAAGTATAATGTAGAATGGTTCTTACCAGAGAGTTTGGTTGGGGGGGGGGGGGATTTTGGTTGTGAAGAAAGGAGTGGAGGGGGGACTAAACTGAAAAGTGTAATAAACTTATATAATGTAAGCTTATGTTATAAATATTGTAAATGTACATATTATAAATGTTAGGAAATTTTTATAGAAAGTGTATACTGTGTTTTATGAATTTAATAATAAAGGATCTTTGCATACGGGGACACGATTTTGTGGAATAAACTTCGGGAAACAAATTTATAAATTTTATATGGAAAGAAAAATGGAGGAAATAAAACAAGTGTGTGTGTTGCAAGTCTTTTATTTTTTTCTTTAAAAAGAAAGTTCATTTAATAAGTTCTGTATGGTTAGCAAACATTACCTATTTTAGCCAGTGTCTTTCGTGTCCCATTACACTTGGAGAAAGATGTATATAGTATTTTCTTTCATTTGGGGGTCGAGGTCGAATCCTGTGAAAAGAGGGGTGTTATATGTGAAGAAAGAGGTTTAGGGTTAGTAAACTCTATAGTGTATATGTCATTAAACTTGTATACAGTAATGAAATGTTTAAAGGACAATGTGGTTTCTCAACAAAAATATTAAGTTTGGAATATGAAACCAAATTTTTTTTTAACTTAAAAAAATAAATAAAAAAAAGGAGCTGTAATAAAGAACTGGAAGAGGTGAAGTAGAAAGTAATGGTGTGATAAGATTATGGAAAAATATATTGTAGGATATATCCTTGGAAAGAATTAAACATTGAGAAAAGGAACCATGTTAATGCAAGAATGAAAAGATGTAAAGGACTTAATAGAAAGTCAGGATTTTTTATGGAGGTTGTCTATACAAAAATTTACCAGTGAAGGCGAATATGCCATATAAAAAACAGTTTATTTTGAGACTTGTGAACGTTGTTGGCGTTTTTTCTTGTTAGAATGTAAACGATAATGTTGTAGAAAAAGATTTATAGATAGGAAATATGTGAATTTAAAGATGTGAACAGTTTAACCATGGACATAATTGAATTTTAGGTATTCTAGAAACAAAATTAAGAAAGAGGTTGAAAGTAAATGTTTGCTATAATGTTTGATGTGGAACTAGAGAGTTTAATGAAAAATGGGACTTGACAACGATGAAAATAAGGTTTTGGTTGTGGAAATTGGAGTGGGGGGGGTCTAAGGTAGTATGTATGTATTCTGTATGATGAAACTAAATTTAAAAGGAACGTGTGATTTGTGTGTGTATATATATATATATATATATATATATATATATATATATATATATATATATATATCTATATATATTTATATATTGAAAAATGTATGTACAGTAGATATAAAAAGGGTGCACACCCTTGCTAAAATGTCAGGTTTTTGTGTTGCTGTAGAACTCTTGGCAGCCTGCCTGACCAGTTTTTGTCTGGTCTTTTCATCAATTTTGGAGGAACGTCCAGTTCTTTGCAAATATCACTGTTGTCCCATATTTTCTCCACTTTTTGATTACTTGTCTTCACTGTGTTCCATGGTATATTCAATGCTGTGGAAATTTTTTTGTACCCTTCTCCTGACTGGTAAGTTTCAGCAATGTGATCTCTGATGCTTTGTAAGCTCTCTGCGAACCATGGCTTTTGCTGTAGCAGGCAACTTGAGTAAATGTCAGGAAAATCCTACTAGGACAGCGGAACTTTATTTGGGGTTGATCAGTCTCTCTCTAATTGATGGCAGGTGTGTACCCAAGAAGACTGAATGCTGTAATTTAAATCAAAAGGTGCTTCAACAAAGTATTGGTTTAAGGGTGTGCACACACAACAAATTTATTAGTTTAAGGGTGCACCCTTATGCAACCAGCATGTTGTACGTTTTTTACTTATTTTTTTTTTTTTCCCCCTAACAGATTTTTTTTCAATTGAATTGTACAGGTTATAGGTCGCATTAAAGGTGGGAAAAGTTTTTTGAAATGATTTATTGTTGCCTCTTTTTTTTTTTTTTTTTTTTTTTTATATCGCAAAAACCTGGCATTTTAACAGGTGTGTACACTTTATATCCACTGTATATATAATGTAAATAAGTAGAAAGGTAAATAACTGTGTAAACTGTGGATTATGTAAATAAGAGCAAACCCCTAGCCTTTTTGATAGATGCTGTGGGATCTTGTACATCTACCTGAGCTACCACCAACTCAAGCAGATGGGACCTTAGTTTAGTGATGGCAAACACAGGAGTGCAGCACGTCTTTTGTGTTGCACTGCAGTGTCAGCAGTCTGTCTGTAGAGATTACATGCATATGGTCTAACAGCAGTGTGCCGACGCTACAAAAGCCGAAAGCAGTGACGAAAGTTTTGTAACTGTCGAATTTTCAGATGCCGAACCCGGAAATACCGAATGCCGGCCAGGCTAATATTCCCCCTCTCGACCCATGGTAGCGCTGGTTGTGGTGGTTGTGTGACCGGGAATTCCGAATTTGGAGTTTTGCATGATATTTTAAGTGTTTGTGCCTGTGAGGTTCGACATTTACGTTCGAAGTATGTAATGGTCGGGGATGTCGTCTTCGACCATATGCATGTATTCAGTCTGTGGTGTTGGTTAGAATCCCCACTGCCTGCTGCACCAATGGTGAATGTGCCACCTGTTCCATCACTGACACATTTCATAAAAACAGACAAATGACAATCAAATTTTATGGAATTTGCAAGATTGTAGAATGTCGCAGCTATTGTTTGTGGATAGTAGGAAGATAGGTGTAGGATATAATGACCTTTAGAAAAATAATATGGCCTCATCTTATTTCATGAGGCAACATATCACTATGTCATTGTAGAGTTCGACCAAAACAGGGGTATAACTTCATGTATTTTACCTGACTGTTTCCACTGAAGATAATTTACTGTGCAGAAGCTTAGAGGTGGGACAAGGGGAGAAGGTGTCAGGTGTGTGCAGCTGGTGGGTAACCCCCCCCCCCCCCCCCAGATTTTTGTCTCCTCACTTAAAAGTAAGGTTAGGCAGGAGAAAATGAGTGTTGGAATCTGGTGCCCCTGGTAAAGAGGGAGGATTGCCAGAACAGAGAGACTTATTTTGCTCCTCGATCTGGTGTTTGGTGGTGGTGGTGGTGGGGGGGGGGGCAGGTACAGTTCTGTGGCTGCTAATGTGATAGATATTCTGCTATAACAGTTTTGTTCTATGGCCAATTGTTCTATAACTATTTGTCACCATTGTTTATTATTCTTAACATGTAAAAATAATCCTTCTAACCTTTTGCCACAATGTCTTGTTTGGACTTGTGAGCTTTACTCAGTTTGACTGTATTACTTCCTTTGTTTTTTGCTGCTGTTACTTGTGTACTTTCCAGTAAGTGTGCAAAGCTGGACAACATAAATTCTTTGAGTGTGCAGTTTTTAGAGTCAACATGTTTTCCTTGTGGCTAACATAGTCTGCTAAGTAAAAGCATAATTGGAGCTCGAATCAATACCTAGTGTATCAGATCGCCAGACAGGGAACAAAAGGGAGGATGGAGCCGGAGGTGGGTGCAGTGAAGTGGACACAAGTGCCAGATGAAAGGGGAAGGTTTAGTATCTCTAATGGGACTGGACCACCTTGCTACAACTGAGTAGGTGAGCATAGGGTATCTGGGATGCTTGGGACAAAAGGAAGGGGATAAGTAGATACATAAGGGCTAACTGCAGCATACTGGCAGACTTGAAACAACAATCTGTGCATGTTATATTGAGGGATGTCATGTCTGGTGGTTAGTATTTGTTTACTGTTCCACTTTTTTAAACAGTCCTATGGGTGATGGGAATGTAAAATCCTTCCTTCTTGCAGATGCATTTACAATTAAGCAGCGAGAAGTATTTTGAACTTGTCCCTAGTTTTCTGTAACATGGACTTAGTATTTTTCTTTTCATGAAGAAAACTCAAGGGTGTACATATCGCCTACATGTTTTTTTTATGACATCCTGAGGTTTGTTTGGGTGGGCATTGTTTTGCCCCTTGTCTACATTTCCTCTCCTTAGCAATTCCCTCAGTCCTTAACCTTAATATACTTTCTGGAAAGGAAGATTAAATTACCTCTGAATGGACTTGGTGCATAGAAGGGTGCTTTCTCCTTGACCACTCCTGCTTTTGCACTAGGTTTACCTCCTGGCATTAACAGGACAAGAAAGATGTAAAGATTTCTTCATCCAGTATGCGTTGGAGGGAGTTGGACATAGTTTTTCAGGGAAGGTACAGCACTGGAAGCTAGGCTAGCTGTTGGGCTTCTGGCAGGAGGGCTTTCCATATACGAAGACTACAGCAGTCAGTATCGTAGTGTACATCACACACTATTTACAGAACAAGTGTAAACTATAAAGTGAATAATCTTTTGAGAGAGTGGTATCAAAAGTTTTAAGCATGAATACAGTTTTGGAAAATAGGAATATTCCACTGAGTGAACTTCCTTTCTCACCTCCGAAGTCTCTTAATGGGCTAACGTTTTAAAAAGTACGTAAACCACCTGCTTCAGATGACTGATGCTTTAAAATCGATACAAAGTAAAGGAAGTTTGGAAAGAAGTAAGCGGAGCCAGAAGTACTATTGTGATAGGGTCTAGCACATTTACAAGTATAGTCAGGCGGTGTGAGACAATGAAATGATCATAAGAACTGCACAAAAAAGACTGTAGTAATAGACTAACCATGAAGTTATTTATTCACTTTATGGCCTTTGATACCATTCTTCAACTAGGAGTTATTGAAACTCCCCAAACTGGGCATCAGCCCCTATATTAGGTAGGTTGCAAATTGTCTTACAGAACCCACAGTGTGAAAGTGGACTCCAAGCCAGACTGCAGACCAGTTAAGAGTGGAGTCCCACAGGGATTGGTCTTGGGTCCTCTCCTGTTTGGCATTTACTTCTCAGATGTCCAGGCCAACACGGTGGGACTCTGGCTCACCAAGTTCACAGACTACAAGTTGGGAGCCATTATTAACTCCCCAAGTGATGCAGACGTCCTACAGAAAGACCTCCGTGAGACCAATGACTGGTGTCGAAACCATGCTTAATGCCAAAAAATGCGTAGTCATTCCCTTTGGGGAAAACTAAGTTCCCACTAATTACCGCATCGATGTTAGCCCACTGAACACTGAAAACGTTAAGAGATCTGGGGATACAGGTTGACAGCAACCTCTCCTTCGACCACCATATTGCCACTGTGGTCAGAAAGTCCTTCTTTGTGACGCATCTCATTAGCAAGGGTTTTGCATCTAGGAAGAAAAGTCATCATTTCTCTCTACTCTTCCCTCATTAGACCAATCAGAGTATAATGCCCCATTTGGTATGTACCTCACTAGACACCTGCTGCAGCTGGAGAGGCCACAAAAGTACCTCATGAAGAGGATCCTAGGCCTTAAACTCATGTCTTACATGGGCAGACTCAAAAAAAAAAAAAAAAAAATGCTAGCTATTCTCTGCTTTACTTACAAAGCCATGTCTGACCCAACTCTGTTAGAAATGCTACATCTAAAGAAATCCCAATCCCTCCGCACCGCACACTCCAGAGACCTCAATCTCATTACCGCAACCAGCAGAACGTGCTGGAGTGACAGGTTCATAACCCAGAGACTGCCCATGCTTTGGAATAGACTTCCCCTACATGTCAAGTAGAGCACCTCACTGGTCCTCTTAAAGAGTAATCTTGAGTGGATGGGAAATGGAAAGTTCACCCCGGGGATTACCCCAGTGGTTGAACTTGATAGAGGCACTGGGAACTAAAGTCTGGCAGCACAATACCAGGGTACTTCTATGGGCTAGGCTTGTAAAGGCTCCTGGGCCATTAGCCTAGTACACATCTATGAACAACTATTCTATAAAAAATAAAACTGTAACATGCGGATGAGATGGGTTTCTGTTTTGCCTTGTACAGGCACACATAACAAAGCCAATGAACCAATTAGATAAATATGATACAGTAGGATAAAATCAGTCCCTTCCATCCCACAAAGACCTAGCCTGATGAAACTTTTATAAAGGTGTTTAAGTTTTTTTCATTTTCTTTCCAAAGTTTTTGTTGTTGAATTAGACTTTGGTTCATTTATCCATGTGTGCACTTGGTTGGTTGTGTTATACTTGTCTCCCTTCCCAGTGTTCTCCCTTTTATGTCTCTGGCTACCCCTAATTGATGCCCAGTCCTCCCAGTCAGTCTTTGCTTGGGGGCACCTGTGGCTGTAATTTTGTTGATTTAGTAGTTAGTGATGATGGGGCAATCTGCCTGGATAATGATGGCAGGGGTGCTGGTCTGGATGAGACTGTGTAAATTAAAAAAAATAAATAAATAAAAATGGACAGTTTTTAGTAATGGAAATGATAGTAAGAGAGGATGGGGTGGTAAAAGTAGAAATACAATGAAAAAATGTAGGTGAAACCATAAACTGAGTTTGACTTTTTTAAATGTAAACACTCATCTCAGTGTAACAGTGATGTGCCAATATACAATCTGTAGGCTATTTGACCCCACAACCTCGGTACCAGTAACTTGAAAAGTACCACATTTACATGATTAACTACATCAGCAGTGTAACGCACACTAATCTGTATCATGCATTTCCAGAATGAAACTCATCAATGGGTGAAACTAGACATAGGACAGTCGTGCCATAATGCATTGAATTACATGTACAAGTCCATGTGAAGCCTGCAACCACAGACGTTTATGTAATCAACCTTGTAGTGCTCTTATTCAGCACTGAATGTGGCACTCAAGTGCCAGTAATATGTACAGTAATGTTTTGTCATCCACCTTCCTTTATTCCGAGCAACCCCTATATAGGCAGTTGAGTTTTTCCAAATGACCTGTTGCACTTGCAGTAAACTATTAGCCTAGCATGTTGATTTATCATAACGTTTCATGACTGATCATAAAACTGACAGTGTGCAAAATAACTTGCTTGTATGGTAACAATTTGTCCTTCCTTTGATCAGTCTTATAGTATTGCAGTACTTGTGGGTTATTGTGCTGAGAGTAATGCGACGTCCGACTGGGATACCAAATACAAAAAAACCTTCCTGATGCTCCATGCATCTGGCTTATTACATCAGCCTGCAATGGTTTGTTAACCTGCCTCATTTTGTTAGATTGGCCTTATCCATTTTGTGGTTAATAATTTATTTAGTACCCTTGGTGAAAATAAATGGGATCATACATTACATTGTTTGAAGGGACCCAGGCATGGGATCAAGTGTTCAGGAGCTGCCTTTATCTGTCTGTTCGTAGTACATGTGGTGGTCCTGAAGTGAAGTTTGTTTGATACATAGATCCAAATTGCTGTTCAATACAGATGGGTCAGCTTTTATTTTATGTGGATGGGGAGTTTGTTCATGAGCAGTAGTATCCTCTGCGATGCACTATCCTTCCAAACTGTACTTTTCTTTGGATGCTGCAATAGAGGTTTAGATCCCCAGATAGAGTATATCTGATGCCATTTGACTTGCTGAAGCGTAGTAAAGCCATCAGTATAGGGTCTGAGAATGCTTTGTATGCTAAAGACTGGTCACGTCTCAGCAGTCTGTAGGAAACTTGAGTAGTGATGGGGCTTTGAGTTGGTTCATGTAGGACATGTTGTTTAGGCCTTGTATTCTTTTAGTAAGGTATCTTCTGTGGGAGGTCCATTGTTGCATGTGGTTGGACAGACATGTACAAAAGGGCAATATACTCAATGATTGGCCTAATGAGGGATGAGTAAAGGGAAACTGACATCACTAGAGCTAGACACGATCCCTTTGTTTATAAGCTGTGCAGTATAGGACAGTCTGTTAGACATTATATGCAAACTTCAGTGCCTGGTATGCAGAGTTTTAAGCCATGGCTCGAGTACAACATAGTTGGTGGCTGTGCCTCCTTACCTGCCTTAGGAGGTGATGATTTCTACATTTAAGATCACTGTAATGTTGGCGACATTGCTAACTGTTGTGGTATGCATGTGGCACATGTAACTTGTGCCAGGCTGATTTCAGGCCTCTGAGTTATATTGGGGCCTTTGGTACTGTTCGTCAAGGTGTCTTGGCCCATAATGCTGAAAAGATTTTTGATTCCTCAGGACAAATCCTTTTGTTGATCTTCTGAAACTCCAACTGTACTCTGTTGCATACCGCCTACTCAGAGGTGATCTTTGCCTGACATACAAGGCCATGTCCAACCCAGAATTGATGGACATGCTCCACCTAAAGAAAACCTTATCCCCTTGAGCCACACGCTCTAGGGATGTAAACCTCACCACAACAATAAATAGGACGTGCTGGAGGGAAAGATTCCTGTCCCAGAGACTTCCCGTGCTTTGGAACAAGATTCCAATCTACATTAGGCAGAGCTCCTCACTAACACTCTCTCTTCAGAAGAAACCTTGACAAGTGGATGGGAAACAAAGTTTACCCAGAGGATCACTTCAGTGGCTCTGCTGGACAGAGGCACAGGGAACTAATCTAAGGGGGCGGCGAAAGCCAACACATTCTCGCTAGGCTTATAAATGCCTTTGGTCAGATAGCCCAATACCTACCCATGAACCTAGGATGCTATATTTGGCACTGTAATAGTTTGCAAAAGAAAATTGCTTAAGAATTTGCTGTCACAGCCATTTTTACATGTGCCAACTGTTGTCCAACAGTGGGTAGTCCATGTGTGGCTAGTGGTGGAAAAACCTAATCTACACAGTGTATAAACTTAATATTTGGAAGTGTGGAGTATGGCAGGGCAACCTCTTGCTAGAGTACAGGTGGTAGCAGTGCTCGTTAGCTGTATGCAAGCATAGTTTGTGCTCTTCCTGCCATTGTTGTGTGCACAGGATTGCAGAGTGGTTTGGAAGCCTTAAATGGTTGAGTGAGATCCGTTTTTGGTTGAGGTTAAAGGTTGCAGATAAGTATAGGAAACTGACAAAAAGGGGAAGCAAATGGAGGGTGCATCACAAAGTGAAAATTTAAGAATTTAACAGGCTGGAGGTGAAGAAAGTGTAATAAAGTTTTATTGTGGTTCAGGTGCCCACTTTTCATAAATTAGCGAAGGCAAGTTGTGAAAGGAAGTGAGGGAAAGTAAGAGGAAGCTTAAGAGGGTTAGGAGTGGGAAGTGGGTGAAACCGAGGTAAGACTGACTGGGTGTGGTAACAATGAGGGAGGGAGAGAAGATAGTGGTGAAGGAGACATCAGACAGTGGAAAGATGTTACTGAGGTGAGGATTTTATGATATACTGAGTGAGCATAGACCCAAAAGGTTAGTGAACAGGTTGATGGATAGGGTGGGGTTCCATAGCTGGTTACTTCCTTCTGCAAACCAGTGGGAGCTTCCTGTCCACCTTGGGTTACCCTCATTACTGAGCCCTGGCTCAGGTAGAGCCAGTGGTAGCCAGGGATGCAACTTAGTCTCTACAGGAGAGTCAGTTTGGACAGTTCTGTTGTCTGACCTTTTTAGGATGTTGATTTCTCCACTCTCTGCCGTTTGCTGATGGATGACATTAGCGGTCATCCCCACTGGCACTGATAGCAACAGATGCAACAGATACAACAGTACCAGCATCTGTTGTTGGGCTACTTGTACTAAATGCCATAGGTAGGGAAGGAAGTGTGGAGGTGATACGGCGGACTGGTACCCAAGTGTACTGGATGCTTCTTGTGGCGGTGGCCCTGCTGCTGCCAGCTGTGACTGCCTGCAGGCCTTGCCTGAGGAATGGTTGTAGGTCCTAGGTGCTGCTGCATATGTAGTACTGAAATAAATGATAGGAGAGAGAAAAATCAAACAAGTCTCTGGTATAGAAAGGACAGTGGCAAATAAAGTTGGGGAAGAAGCACAAATGCAGGTTAAAAAAAAATTAAGCTGACCCAATACCTGTAACAGCATAATAAATAACATACTTGGAGCAGCAAACACTCTTCTCAGTTTAGCAAGGCTAAAGGTAAAGCACTGTGAGGATGCAGGAAACCATGACCATGTACAAAAATAGGAATACTGGCAAATTTAGTATGGTCACCAAAGATAATTAAACACTTAACTGTTTCACCGCATTTTTCGTCTCTACAACTAATCTTGAATTATCTTCTGCTTCTCCTCTCTCCCTTTCCTTAAACTTTGTTAGAATCTCCGTGTTTTGTTTAACTGTAACAATAAAAAAAATACGATAGTTTCCTGCCTTTCCTGTAGCTAGTCTAGTCCAGATACAGATTTGCTGTATCCGGGACTGTTTGTAAGCTTCTAAGGCCCCCAAGCCTTTCTGTGTTGGAGGGAAGCCTTCTAGTTTATCAGTGGGAGTGGTAAGCACTAGGTAACCTATCTACCACATAAGGAGTGGTTCTGTCCCAGCAATTGTAGTTACTGGCCCTTTGGGCAGTTTTTCCATCTCTCTCAACTTTCTGATTTTAAAAGCCTGTGTTTGCACTTGTTTCTTTCCTGTAACTAGCCTCGTTCAGATACAGATTCTTAGATTTAGCACTCAAATTTGCTTATTCATGCTCTGCACTTGTTCAGATCTTGTAAGCACTAAATAAGCTACAATTTACTACAGCACTCAAACTTCCTCATTACCTAGAGGAAAACAGTTTTTCTACTTTTCCTCACTTGCTTAGAGAAAAACTGCTCTTGTACTCACTTTCCTCACTTGAATAGAGGAAAATAGTTTTTTATTCGGGCATGTAAAGGCTCCCATTATTCTCTCCTGTCTATCTGATGAATCTGGGCATCTTGGGGCAATGTAGCAATTGCCTCATGTACAACGGACAATCCTCTCCTCCTACCACCAGACACTGCAACCTGTGAGAGATGCATTTATCTACCCAAACTGGAGGTAAAGCTCTCTCCAACCGACTGAACTTGACAGTCCAGAGGAGAAGGTAAACATTTGCAACACACCGCATTTAGCACACAGTCCCACTAAACCTACACCACCAAAATCCGCACACAGAAAAATTAAAAACCTTCACAGAGGCTCTCAATCTGCTCAAGCAACAGAGACTTCCAAAGCAGAAATGTAAGGAACCTCCACCCCCCAACACAACCCAAATGAGACGCAGCCCACAGACTCAGTGTGCCACTCAACCACAGCCGATAAGGCAAAACAACATACTCAACACACTAGTCATAGGTGACTCTCTAGTCAGCACACTTATGTCCCACTCACCAGGCTAAACAAGAAGGTCGGGTGCCATGATCCACCACATAACCCACGCACTCAGGTCACTCCACAACAAGTACAGATATGACTGTCATGGTCCATGTTGGTGTGAGTTACCTGAGACTACCTCCCTGGACTACATGGAGAGACATGGAAGAGCTCTCTGATCTTGTAGTCCAGGCAGGTATGACCCTATCCCTGAGTAGCATCCTGCCATCGCCCAGAATGATACCACAGTACAAGGACAAAATGATTGACTTCAATTGGTCAAGCTTTTGGTGTCATTCTAAGGGGATTCAGTATCCATCTGCCTGTGACGACGTGGTAGACAGACCACGATGCTTTGCCAGAGATGGCCTGCACCTGTTAACCCTCGGATTCTGGATACTGGCTAAGGCTCTTGCCACCCCTATAGTGCCTTTTTTAGGCAAGGTTCAAATGACAAATTCACCACCGTAACAGGAACAGGCAGGTAATGCTACTCGGTGCTAGAAGTCTAAATCTCAAAATGCACTCCCTTGAGGCACTCGTTAAATGGAGAACATCGATATCTGTGTAGTGACTGAGACCTGGTTCAAGGCTCCAGAGAGCACCCCTGCATTACCAGGCTGTAACTCATACCACACTTTTTGGCCACCTAACTGGGACTGGAATACTAAAGGTGGAGTTGTGTCCATATTCATTAAGGATATCCACACCTCCAGGCTGGTTGCTCAGCATAATGCATCCGAGGTTATCCAAGTGCAACTAACTCTGGGCAAAACTGCAGTCCAAATTGTAGCTTGCTACAGATCCCCCACCATGCCCAGGATTCCCACTTGTCTTTTTCTTGATATACTGGAAAATATTAGGGTTCAACCAAACACTAATAATGGGCAATTTCAACTACCCCACCATTAACTGGGAAAACTACTTGTGTACCAACTCCTTCCCTCCACGCTTTCTGGAATTCATAAATTCCAATGCCCTGGATCAACTTATGCACACCCCCACCGGGGGCAACAGTATCCTAGACTTGGTCATAAGCAACATGAGTGACCGGTGTTCCACAACTGAAGTCAACTCCTCGTTGGTTAGATCTGACCATAAGCTAATCACCCTAGATATCCTCATCCTGCCCCCACCCCCCATTAAGGAAACCACTGTAAAAAATTTCTCCAAAGCCAACTTCATGCTTAAGACAGAAGTGGCAAACTTCATGACACCCATGCAGATGGACATTAACAGTTACGATTGCTGAATCCTACACAAATGCACTCTATAAGCACTTACGAGTGCATGGATCGTGCTATTCCAGACGGAACCAAGACGCTGTCCTCCCAAAAAAAGGAAGCCAATCTGGTGGTCCCCTGCCATAAAACTGTACAGCGGACAGAAGAAACTGTTGCAAAAGAGGGCAAAATTCCATGAGTGGGGGAGCTCCCTGGTCAACCTCATTAAGAAGCAGAAATCCCTTATAAGATCCTCCAAAGCTAGCAGCGAAAATGAAATTGCCACTGATTCTAGGGACAACCACATAGCATTCTATAACTATGTCAAGAATCTCAATGGCAGCACCCAGATCTGCTCTGAGTTGCAGCACAACGGCATGAAAATTACAGAACCAACTGATATTGCCAACATCCTGGCTGATAGGTTCAGTGCTAACTTCACTCCCCTCTCACCCCCTAAAGGGCCTATATCTATACAGGAAGAATGCAGAGTCCCTGTAATCACAACTGCGCAGGTAAAAGCTGCACTCTCTCTAAAGCCAAAAACACAGCATCCATGGGACCGGACAACATCCCAGGCTGCGTTTTACAGGAACTTCAGAATGAACTGGCTCCCCACCTAAGCACCATGTTCAGTCATAGCCTCACGTCAGGCTTTGTACCCATTGAATGGCGCACAACAGTTATCCCACTCCACAAAGGGGGAGCCACCACTGATCCCGGGAACTACCGCCCTATTAGTCTGACGAGCTTGGTCTGTAAGGCCATGGAACTCCTAAACAAAGGCATAGGTAAGGCCATGGAACTCCTAAACAAAGACATAGGTAATGTCCAAACTCTAGACTCCACCCAGTTCGGGTTTGTGAAAGGCAGATCATGCCTCCTGAACCTGACTTCTTTGAGGCAAGTCACCAAAGCCATAGACGAGGGTAAGGTGGTTCATGCAGCCTATCTTGACCTCGCCAACGCTTTTGACACCATCCCCCATTCTGAAATTCATAGCTAAACTCACTAAACTAGATATAAATCCCTACGTCGCAAGATGGGTTGCCAGCTGGCTTGCTGACGGAACCCACATGGTAAAAGTTGCAGACTCCAAATCTGACTTCAAACCAGTGACAGGTGTTCAGTCCTGGGACCTCTCTTGTTTAGCATCTACTTCTCTGAAGTACAGGCTAACACAGAAGATGACTACAAGCTAGGAGCCATAGTAGAGTCCCCAAATGATGTGAACATCCTACAGAAGGGCCTCACTGAGACAGATTCCTGGTGTCAGCCATGGCCTCAAGCTCAATGCCAAAAGGTGCATTGTCATCCCCTTTGGGAAAAACTTTTTACCTATGAACTACCACATAGGCGGCAGTCTACTTAACGCCGAATATGTGGAGACCTTGGGACCCAGGTGGACAGTAGTCTCTCCTTTTGATTATCACATCGCCACAGTAGTCGGAAAATCCTACTTGGTACACCTCATCACAAAAGGGTTTTCATCCAGGAAAAGAGGTCATTGTTCCCCTCTACTAGACACTCATTAGACCCATTATAGAGTTCAACGCCTCTTTTGGAAAGTACCTCACAGGGCATCTGCAGCAGCTGGAAAGGTTACAGAAGTACCTCACAAAGAGGATTACTGGCCTCAAACAGATGTCCTACACTGACAGTCTCAAACTCCAGCTTTACTCCCTAGCATATCCCCTAGTCTGAGGTGATCTCTGCCTAACATATAAAGCTATATCAAACCCAGAGCTGTTGGGCATGCTCCACCTAAAGAAATCCCAATCCCTCCGAGCTACATGCTCTGGGGACCCAAACCTTATCACCACAGTAAACAGGACATGCTGGAGGGATAGATTCCTGTCCCAGAGACTTCCCATACTCTGGAACAAACTAACCATCTATATCAAGCAAAGTTCCTCATTAGCACTCTTCAAGAAAAATCTTGAGTGGATGGGAAATAGGAAATACACCCCGGGGATCACTTCTGTGGCTCTGCTCGACAGAGGCACTGGAAAAATAACTTTCTTGGGTGGCATAAGCCAGGGAATCTTGTTGGCTAGGCTTACTTAGGACCTTGGGCAGATAGCCTAGTACCTACCTATGAACCGAGACTTACTCAGATCCACTAACAATCACGTTCTAGGAAGGAGGTTATAGTGAACAAGTACTTTGATAGTGATAGAGGTAAAAACTTGTATGAAGAGAATTATATGCATTATGGAAGTACTTTTAGTTATGATTTATAATTATGGGTTGGTTGATACTAGAGATACTATTAAATATTGGGAACTATTTAAGAGTTTTTCTGATGTGGAAAATTTGTTTAAGGGGCTTATTAAATTTATAAAAAGATCCAATATAAAAAAACATTTTAGCGTACAAAAATGATCCCTAAAGGCAGAGTTTATAATGAAGGAAGGTACTTTTATGTGTGGCAAATGCATACAGTGTATTTATACAAGTAACAAAACATATACGTACCCAGTAGACAGAGAATTATTACAGCTAAAGTATATAGTAATTGTGAGAGTAAGGGTTTAGTGTACTTGGTCACTTTGGGTCCTTCTCGGCCTTTTATGTGGGCAAAACTGAGAGAGCCCTTAAATGTGTTTATGAACATTACTATAATATTAGAGTTCGGAACTCTAACAGCGCCGTATACAAACATACTTTAGATTTCAGTAAGACAAAATATTATCTCTCCGTAATAGAATCCATACCTAGGGGTATTAGAGGAGGTTTATGGGAAGAGAAAGTAGAATATAGAGAAACATATTGGCAGTTGGTATTGCAGGCAAATGAGAAGGCTGGATGTTTTGTGTTTCACTGTTGTAGTCATCATATTTGGGTTATCTGCTTGCAGTAGCCCTCATTCGGCCTGATTAAAGTCTTGGGTCCTGCTTCGGTTGCTGTGTCATCTTCCATGACTTCAGGTAGTCAGGGCTATAAAGCAAGCAGCAGATGCCATTACATCAGTCTTTCTTTACGAGCGGTGCCCTAAGCAGAAGTAGTTTGCAAGTGCTGGTCGGCCAACTCCTGAAATTTTCGTTTTCGAGTTTCAGTACCGAAGTCTTCAACTAAATCAAAGTACCCCGTAGGGGCAACTTTTTCTTGCTCTAAACCGATGTCAGTAAAAGTCGATAACTGTATTTCTTGTGGAAAGCAAATACCTCATAAAGATTTTCATTCGTACTGTATTCCTTGCCTAGGCCCTGACCATGTACCTTGCTGTTGATTTTGTGCACTATTTAAACAGCGAACTATTCATTGTCTGTATATTTACGCTTCTAAATATTTTGGTACTCAGTTCAATTATCCAGATATGTCTTTGGTAAGCCACCCGACTACCGACATTCTGAAAAAATGCAAAGATAAAGACAGAGGCAGACCACCTAGGTCCAAAGCTGCCGACGACACTTCTCCTAAGCTAGTCGCCAGTTTGCCGGTACTTTGGGCGCTTTCGCAGCCCCTGATATTTGCTACTTCAGATTCGCAGGCCTCTGCTGAAACCCATTCGGAGTCCGGTATGCAGCGAGATGGTTCAACTGTATAACCTGCGAATGTCTCTACCTTGGATGGGTCTGGAGCTGCTGTGCAGGCACTGGCTTCTGAGGGTGTATTCAGGCCTAATGACGTGCATATTAAACCGGCACTATCTACTTCTTCAAGGCCTAAAACTCGAACCTTGCCTAGACAACCGATGGCCAGACTGCATGGTCAGGCCTCTATGCCTAAAAAACAAATAAGAATGGCTGAAGACCTTATTACTTTAATCAGGGGAAGCCAACCTTCCCCCTCTGAGACCTAGGACTGAATTTGCTTATGATACTTCTGATCACGATTACTGCGGTGGTGGTGCTGTGGTAACGTTGTCGCCTCACAGACGTTGCCCGTTCGATTCTCAAAGCGTCGTCTTGTGTGTCGACATGCGTGAATGGGTGTTCCTTCGTTGAAGGTTGTGCGTTAGGCCCGGCAAGCCAGCACGTAAAAATCTACTGCCAATCATTAGCGGACAGGAGTTCCGCTGTGGCGACCCCTAACCGGGAAAAGCCGAAAGACTCAAACAACCTTCTGATCACGATTCTGAAATTTCTGTTTCCTTTGATGACCAGGATTTACCCTCATCTACCTATGAGGATTCTGATGCAGAGGACTCTATTCCCTCTGCCCCCCAGAGGATTTTTCTTTTGGTGAAACCTTGCATACTCTTACGGAGCATTTTCGCTGGGAAAGCCAGGATTACTCTGATTCTAAAAAGAGGCTCGGGGATTTCTTACTCCTGCCTCAATGCAGGCCTTTAGCTATCCCTCCTATAATAGACATTGTTGATGCCTTTTCGGAATCTAGCTTGGCCCCTGACTCTCTACCTCCTGCTCCCAGAAAACCTGATAGATATTAGAGTTCCTGACTCTCTCAAGTTCCTTATTTAAAAATCCTATTGCGGATCCTGAGACCATTTCACAGGGACCCAAGGGCATTAAGGCTACCCCCTCTGATAGAGATCCCAGGGCGCTGGATAGATGGGGAAGAAGGTATACACTTCTGCAACCTTTGCCATTAGGGCCTTAAACTGCCAGTTTCATATGTTAAAGTATCAGCAGCATATTATTGGATTGCTTAAACAGAAAATGATGATTCCTGACTGTGCTGAAAATAAGGATTTGCAGGATTTAATGCATTCTGCTGAACAAGATGGAAAACATACTTTGCAATGTGGTTTTGATTCACTAGAGGCATCTTGCAGGGCAGCTGTCATTGTGTCTGTACTTAGAAGGCATGCTTGCCTTAAGGTGCAATCCTTGCCAGATCATGTTAAAGCTAAATTGCTGGATGCTCCCTTAAATCAGGACCGCCTGTTTGGCAACAGAGCAGTTAAAAAGATGGAGGAAAAAGTTAAATCTATGCAAACTGTTAAAGATTTCCTACAAGTACAGCCTCCAAGATTTAGTAGGCATTGGCCCTCTAAGAATTGGTCCTTTCCTGCCTCTTCCAGGCCTTCTCAGTCCAAACCCAGAACCAGCAGAATACCCAGGCTTCAGTCCCAGGGTACACACAGGACTAAGCAGTGGGGGGGGGGGGGCTTCCACTTCCAAATCAGGGAGTAGTAAGACTCCCCCCTATGGTAAGCTGTCTCCGTGACTTTAACACTTCTAAGCACTTCTCAACTGACTGCTCCTTTAGGGGGAAAGATTGCTCTGCAGGCAAAAAACTGGGAACTCATTACCCATGACAAATGGGGTTTAAATATAGTTTCCCAAGGATACAGATTTCACTTCCACAAGTTACCAACCCCAAACGGTTGGCCAGATCTACCCCTAAATCAGTGGGCAAAGGCTCAGTAGCAAGTACTCTCTCTCTCTAAGCACAAGGGCTATTCAAACTGTACCAGAAGAGGAAAAGGGACAAGGTTTCTTCTGAAGACTTTTCCTCATACCCAGAAAAGACAACTTACGGTGTTCTATCCTGGACCTTTCTATCCTAAACACCTTTTTTGTGATCCCAAAATTCAAGATGCTAACTCTTCACCAATTGCTTCCTATGCTAGGCAAGGATGCCTGGTTGGCAGCACTGGGTTTAAAGGAAGCCTACCTGCACATCCCAATTAGGGAATCTTGCAGAAGATACCTACGCTTCAAAGCAGGCTACATGCACCATCAGCTGTCTGCACTTCCCTTCGGCTTATCTACTGTGCCCAGGGTATTCACAAAGTGCCAAGCTACAGTCATTGTGTTTTGCAGGCAAAGAAATATTCAAATATACCCATACCTGGACAATTGTCTAATTCAGGCAGAAAGCCAGGACATACTTTTGAATCATGTAGCATTTGTACAAAAGGTGCTGAATTGTCTGGGGTACACCATAAACGAAAATAAATCTCATCTTGTACCCTGTCAGCAATTCATATTCTTGGGAGCAAGCTTGAGCACAACTTCCCAGATGGCTTTCCTCACGCCAGAGAAACAAATTCATTTGACAACTTACTTCAAACTAATGGCCACCAAAACCCTGCTATCTGCAAAGCAAATACTGCAAGCCTTTGGGTTCATGGCCTCCTGCATTCTCCTAATTCCATATGCAAGATTGCATATGAGGAAACTACAATGGTATCTCAAAAGCCTATGATGTCAACATTCTCGGGATCTAGAAGCAATGATTCCTATCATACCTTGCCTACAGTTCCTTTGGTGGGCAGAGGCCTGCCACCAAAACAAGGGACTACCATTCACTCCACCCCCTGCCGCCCAAACCCTAACAGACACATCAGACTATGCATGGGGGGCTCACCTGGCAGGGAAGTGCACTCATTGCAAATGGAACCCAAGTCAAATGCACCTGCATATCAATCAAAAAGAAATGTTAGCTGTACAGAATGCTCTGACAGCCTTCAAGGACCACATTCTTCCAGGACAATTAATGGTGAAGACTGACAACACCACTGTTATGTGGTACATAAACAAGCAGGGGGTACCCATTCTTACCCCCCTCTGCAGACTAGCCGTGGCTCTGTGGAACACAG